>NW_027169392.1:107500-115000 GCF_036898095.1 Palaemon carinicauda
AGAGGGCAGATATCTATTCTTGGCGAGAAACATCGGATCCGGAAAGAGGATCAGTTCTCCGGAATCTGTGAACTGAATGTGGCCATCACCCCTCGAAAGGGCCACTATTTCGCTAACTCTGGCTCCTGAGGCTAGTGCAAATAAGAATATCACCTTTTGAGTCAAGTCTTTCAACGAGCAATCCTCATTGTTCAGAGTTGATGCTAAGTGAAGAACCTTATCCAAAGACCATGAAATGGGCTTTGGAGGAGCTGCGGGCCGAAGTTTAGAGCAGGCTATTGGAATCTTGTTGAAGATTTCATTAGAAAAGTCTACCTGGAAGGCATATAGGATTGGTCTGGCTAGGGCAGATTTACATGTAGTAATAGTGTTGACTGCTAAACCTTATTCATGAAGATGGATGAAGAAGGACAAGCAGAAATCAGTAGAAATCTCCTTAGGTTTCTTCGCCTTGGCAAAGGCCACCCATTTCTTCCAGGAAGAGTCATATTGTCTTCTTGTTGACTTTGACTTGTATTCTCCTAAGAAGTTAATACTGTCTCTAGAAATCCCGAAACGTTTCTTGACCGCTAGGGCGAGAAAATCATGAGATGAAGGTTCTGGGTTTTCTCTGATGAAGCTGAGACAGTCAATTGCTGCACTTGCTGAGTCAGAACTGGGTACGGCCACAGGATCATCTTAAGGCGTATTTCCGTTATTAAAGGGAACCAAACACTGTTGGGCCACTTGTGGGTCACTATTTCTGCTATCTCCCGAAAAGATCTCAGTTTGTCGAAGACTTTCAGCAGAAGGTTGGTTGGAGGGAACAGGTAGATCTTGGATCACCTGTTCCAATCTATAGACATTGCGTCTGTCACTTCTGCTAGAGGCTCCTTGTACGGGGCTACATACCGGGGTAGCTTCTTGTTGTCGCTCATTGCGAAGAGGTCTATCTGCAGTCCTGGGACTTTGCGTAATATGAAGGAGAATGATTTTGCGTCTAAGGATCATTCTGACTCTATTGGTTTGACCCTGAATAGAGCGTTCGCTGTCACATTGCCGAACCCTTGAAGGTGTACTGCTGAAAAGTGCCATCTCTTCTTCTTCGCTAGACGGAGGATGGCTAGTATCACTTGATTTATGTGAGGCGATCTCGAGCCTTGTCAATTTAGGCATCTCATTACAACTTCATTGTCTAGAACCAGACAGATGTGGTTTGAGCAGCGAAGTTCCTGTTTCTTCAGAGAGAGAAAAACCGCCATGGCTTACAGAAAATTGATGCGGAAGGACTTGAAGAGGGGAGACCAGGTTCCCTGGACTTTCCGATAATGAGAGTGACCTTCCCACCCCTCTTTTGAGGCGTCCGTGTGAACGGTGACTGCCGGTGGAGGTGGTTTCATATGTGCCTTGTTCTTCAGGTTCTTTGCTTCCGACTATGGTTTGAGTAGTGATCGCAGACGATTTGGAGATCTCTTTGTAGATGTTTGATGGGTAGTTTCTCCAACCTCCTGATGCATCTTCTAATTGTGCTTTCAATATTGGATCTGTCAATGAGGCAAACTGGAGGGACCCCAACACTCTCTCCTGTTGCCTTCTTGATATCCTGATGGATTGAAGTCTCTTGACAGATCCTGCTATCTCTTTCCTCTTCTTTGATAGAATGGAAAGGCAGTGTGACTGTAAGTCCCAGTGGACGCCCAGCCAATGGAACTTTTGAGCTGAAGATAGACGAGACTTTTCCAAGTTGATCTTGAATCCTAAGTGTTCCAGGAACTGGATCACTTGCTTTGAGGCTTGCCTGCACTCGTCCTCGGATGCTGCCCACACCAGCCAGTCGTCCAGATAGGCTACTACCTGGATCCAGTTTTAGGCGTAGTTGATGAATGACTGCATTCACAAGCTTGGTGAATACCCTTGGGGCTATGTTTAGACCGAAGGGCATGGTTCTAAATACGTACTTTCTTTTCTGTAGTTTGAACCTAGGTAGGGGGAAACTTGAAGGTTGATTGGACCATGGCAGTACGCATCCCTCATGCCTATGGAGACTGTATGCCCGTGTGGGCAAAATGGTCATTACGTGTAGAAGCGTCAGCATTCTGAACTTGTGGTTCACTGTGAACTTGTTGAGTGGTGATAGGTCCAGAATGACTCTGAGCTTTTCCGAATCCTTCTTCGGAGCAAAAAATAGCCTTCCTTGGAATCTGATGGACATTGCCTTCCTTACAATTCTTTTGTTCAGGAGTTCCTGAACATACTCTTCCAGAATGGGGGTTGAAAGCTGGAATAATTGAGGAAAGTTTGGTGGAGTTGAGCTCCAACTCCACCCTAGTCCGTTCTAGATTAGGCTGTAGGCCCAGGGATCAAAGGTCCAACGATCCCGGAAGTGGAAAAGTCTCCCTCCTACCGGTAGCATCTCACATGAAGTGCTGGTTGGAGGACTTGCCCCCTTGGCCACGTCCACCTTTGTTACCCCTACCTCTGAAGGGGCGTCTAGAGGGTCCTCGAAAGGAACCTCGAGACTTCGGCCTAAAAGCCGTAGATTGACTTTCAAAAACTGGGGTGAGCATCGGTGATTGGGTCGTCAGTGTTTGGGGCGCCAGTTGGAAAATGGTGGTTGGTCGTGCCACCGTCTGGGGCACCGTGGCCACGGGAAGCTGTTTCTATTTTCTAGGCCGAGAGGGCACTCTTGGTCGTTTTGATTTATTCTTCAGATGGGGACCCTCGTCAGCAGAAGATTTTCTTTTTGAGGATAAGCCCCATTTGGAGAGGAGATTCCTGTTCTCTGTAGTGGCTTTGTCCACGACCTCTTTGACTACTTTGCTTGGGAGGAGGTCTTTTCCCCAGATATTGGAGGCTATGAGCCTCCTTGGTTCGTGTCTCACCGCAGCCGAGGCGAATACAAACTTTCTACATGTCCTTCGGGCTTTGAAAAAGTTGTACAAGTCCTTGGTGACTGTCGTCAAATGAGATTTGGCGAAGACCATGTACATATATGGGGTGTCCAAGATGCTTGCCATAGTCTCTAGGCCAGTCTGCAGAGATATGGAAGCAGCAAGACGTTCCTTATTCTCTTGTTCTTTGCGCAGGAGAGACTACGACAGCTTCGGGAGATCTTCGCTGAACTGTCGTCCAGCAATATCTGCCTTCAGCTTCCCAACTGTAAAGGTGTTATGAACATTCTTCCAGTCTTTATCATCTGATGGAAAAGCAGGGGAAAAGGGTCGACACTCCTCCAGTGTAGGGCAAGGTTTCCCTGCCTTAAACACTTTGTCCATAAAGGGGAAGGCACGTTTGGGGTCAGCAATAAAGGACGAGTGCTTTTTGCTGAGAGCCGGCACCTTGGAGCTAGTAAAGGCCCTCTCTTTCAAGATGGTCGTATATAAGGACTGAGCCTTAGAGAGTTCGAAGACAACCGTCTCCTTCGGCTCTGTTTCCTCCTTGGATGCAGGGTCCGTCCTCAGACGGACATAGCAATCCGGGTAGGCCCCTTTCCTGGCCCAAAACTCAATTTCCTCTACTGGACAGTGCCCAGTTTCTCTGATAGGAAGATCTCCCTTCCCCGACATCGGTATATGCTCTGCATATCTCCAAGGATTAACATCAGAGAAAGCGGGGAGATCCTTGACGTTTAGCTTCTTCGGGGCTAAACGTGTTATAACCAACTGATGCATTTCCGTCCGAAAAGAAGCTTCTTTCTCGGACGATTTCTTCTGAATGTCCTGCACCATAGACAGCAGCGAGTGCAACGTATTCGTGATGGAATCTAACTGGGGTGCAGTAGATGAAGTCGAAGGCACCGGCTCTGTCACCGCGGCTGATGATACCGAAATCGTATCGGTCTTATCAACTTCGGCCTCAGGAGGTATATCATCCTCCTGCTCCAGTTCTTCGACTAGGAGACTGTTCTCAGTCTCCTCTGAGACAACCGACATGTTATCATCTAATTGGATGCCCTTCAAGGTGTCCGAAACATCAGATTCTACCGGAATCTGAACAAGGGGAATCTCAGGATGAGCCTGGGGAATGATTGCATCCACAGATGCCCTAGGGAAAAGACAGTCCCTCATCCTCTTATTAGGAAGGTATGGGCCAGAGGTGTTCTTCTGAAAACCTCTGACCCCTTTTCCCAATGTGTCCCTTGTTGCATCGCTTGACTCAGTAGACTTTTGATCATCGAAAGCCTCTTTTGCCAGTTTGTTACAAACGGTAAATACCTTTGGTTCCAGTATTTGAGAGCCCCTTTGGTGACTGCGCAGCGAGCATGGGCCCTGCAGACGTCATGGCCATAGAAATTCTTGCTACGGACCTTGCAAAAGCTGTTCCCGCACACGGGATGCTTCTTCTGTAAAGAAAGATAAGCATATAAGTATTCAGTGAAATTCTTCGATTTCAGCATACATATATTATTTTTTTTTAAATATTAGCTTGGATAGAGTAAGCTAGAAATAGGAAAGACACCTACTTATGCTTTATGTCCAGCCCGTTGCTATGACCTCCTCTAATATTGTACAATAAATTCTTAAAAAAAAATTTATGGGAAGATAATATCATTTGATATAAAGTGTCTTCTTAACACAATGTCCCATGTTCAACAATGGGGGTAAGTTAATGGTTGATAACCATGAAGTGGTAGAGAGGATCATTCTCTTATGTGTGATGGTCTTACAATAGGCTGCCCATGAAGCACCTTGTAAGTTGGAAAATATATTTGGGCTACAGCACTGACTGGCGGCGGTATGCTGCCAGACCTGCCGGCCTGCCGGCACATGCCAGGCCTGCCGACATATGCCGGGCCTGCCGACATATGCCGGGCCTGCCGACATATGCCGGGCCTGCCGACATATGCCGGCCTTGCCGACATATGCCGGCTTATTCTAGGCTATTGAAGGCAGTTACTGTCTTCAGATCTATACTTTGGGTGGCCTACTGCCGGCCGACAACTTAGTTGGGTTATCACTCAGCGACACCCCCGGCAAGTGGCGGCAGAGTAACTGCCGGCCGACAGACAACCACCATGGCCGCCGACAGCTATAAGCTGACGGCAGCTGGCCCAGTAAAAGGAAAGGTAGAGAAAAAGAGAGAGGATGGAAGAAGGCAAAGGCCCAGCCTTACCGACCTACATCCCAAATGAGGGTTCAAATGGAAGTGGGAATTATATTCTGGCTTCCACCCAACCATATCCCATGCATATATGCTATGGAAGGCAGTCCAAGAGAGGACTGAAGAACACCCTAATGATTATGAGGGTATCTGTCGGGAGCCAGCCCAGCCGGCAGCAGAAGAGGAGCCTCAGGCCAGTTCTATATATTACCCCTGGGGTCAAATATAGAATGATGGCCTTATGCCTTATGCCTTATTTTTTGTTTGGGTTCCCCTAGGTCCCTCAGTGTGAGGCACCTCGTATATCCACCAGAGAGTTGCTAATGCATCTTCCGGTGTATTTTGCATCTAACAGTCTTGGGTGGTCTGGGATGCATCTTAGGTATTTATCGAGCTTATTCTTAAACACATCTACGCTCACTCCTGATATGTTTCTTAGATGAGTTGGCAGCACATTAAATAGTCGCTGCATTATCGATGCTGGTGCGTAGTGGATTAATGTCCTGTGCGCCTTTCTTAGTTTACCTGGTATATTTTTTGGCACTATTAATCTACCTCGGCTTGCTCTTTCTGATATTTTTAGCTCCATGATGTTTTCAGTAATTCCCTCTATTTGCTTCCATGCTTCTATTATCATGTAGCGTTTTCTTCTCCTTTCTGGACTGTATAGTTTTAGAAATTTCAGCCTTTCCCAGTAGTCAAGGTCCTTAACTTCTTCTATTATAGCAGTATAGGTCCTTTGTACACACTCTATTTGCGCAATATCCTTTTGGTAGTGTGGGTACCATATCACATTGCAGTACTCGAGTGTACTACGTACATAAGTTTTGTAAAGCATAATCATGTGTTCAGCTTTCCTTGTTTTAAAGTGTCTGAATAACATTCCCATTTTTGCTTTACATTTAGCCAACAGTGTTGCTATTTGGTCGTTGCATAACATATTCCTATTTAACATTACACCAAGGTCTTTAATTGCTTCCTTGTTTGTGATTGTCTCATTTTTAGGTCCCTTGTATGCATATACCATTCCTTCTCTGTTTCCATAATTTATTGATTCGAATTTATCGGAGTTAAATACCATCCTATTTATCGCCGCCCATTCATATATTTTGTTTAGATATCTTTGTAGTGTGTTCCTATCTTCATCACAAGTAATTTCTCTACTTATTCTTGTGTTATCGGCGAAACTTCTCACTACGGAGTTTTCAACATCACATTCTATGTCTGAGATCATAATAACAAACAGCAGTGCAGCTAATACCGTACCTTGTGGCACACCAGATATTACCTGGGCTTCATCTGATTCCTCGTCATTTGCAACCACTATCTGTTTTCTGTTTTGCTGGAATTCTTTTACCCATCCAACACAAAAGAGACAGCGGGAAAGGACTAAGTGTCCTATAAGTAAGGCAATACCCGAAGGCATTACCTAACTTAAAAGATTCTTATCTCATAAAGTAACCTCAAGTAGGGGAAATTATTTCCCCAGGTTGGGTTAGTCAGGTGAGAAAGCGGCTCACAGGACACAATCTCGCAAGAGAACAGAATCTCGTACCAAAGATTTTAGGCAAGGAAGAAATAATTTCTTCGGTCTAAGACTGTCTGCTAGACCAAAGAAGGGGGAATTGTTATACAAAAACCTCCATGTATGGTCTAGGGAGGTCTAGCCTCCTGTAAAGACAACTTAACCTTACTTGGGAAATAATTTCACCAAGACAGTAAGATGTCTAACACAGACTTTTTACTCTGATGTCACATTCTAGACTCAAAACCGACTCAGTGGTTTAAAAGAAAGAAACGAAACACCCCAGTAAACTTTGCCAGAACTCAGTTCACAGAAAAGCTAACTAAGGATAGCCTAGGCTAATCAGAGAGAAGGGGAATTGCTCTTAAATCTCGCCAAGAGATTAGTATCGACATAGAAGGTATAGGAGGCATCAACCTCACCTTAGAAGATAATACAAGAGCAATTGGGGACATGTACGAAAGTATACTAAAGCCCCTAGGCTAGTAAGTCTAGGAGCATAGAGAATCCATCACCGAAACTCTCTTGTATACCATCTTGGAAGAGGAAAATTTATGCAGTAATATCCTAATTGTATAAGATATTGCCTGAACTTCAATGAAACTTTACCAGGAAGGTTATATCATGCATAAAGTGTGTAGGTGTCTAGGCTAGGAAGCCTAGCACTCGTGAGGCTCGATCATAATAGCCAAATTCACGACAACAATGACATAATATAAAAATCCCTAGCTAAAATACTAAATAGCTAAAGTTATTAAAGCAAAAAAAGCCGGGAAAGTCGTTTTGGCTAACTAGATGTACAGAAAGAACGACCGTGTTCATGACACCATCCGGCTGGCAATAACTCTTGTTACGTTAATTAAGATCTCAATCAGAGAGTAAAACTGACAGGAGCT
>NW_027169392.1:122500-130000 GCF_036898095.1 Palaemon carinicauda
GTTTCTTACTCTTTGATAATGCTGCCCTCCGACACTAACCCTATAATCAACACCACACACCGGAAAATAGTGCCCTTCGCTAGTACAGAAACGTTCACATAGTTTCAGAGCACCCAGGTTCATTATTATTAGTATTATTATTATTATTATTATTATTATTATTATTATTATTATTATTATTATTATTATTATTATTATTATTATTAAGGAACGGGAGAATTACGACAACGCCAAAAATTCTTTAATTTATTTCCATCACCAACAAATAACGACGTTTCAAACATCTGTGTGATCACAATCATAATCCTGAGTAAAAGAAAGTAAAACAATAAAGAGCAAGCTATGCATAAATATTGTAAACAAATAAAATTTAAGTTAGAATGGGAAAAGGCATAATTAGGCGATTTTCAAAGGAAAACTAGTAAAATCTTGATTACGTTGTGGCTTTTGAGATTTTATAAAAATTGACTCTGCTATTCTTATTTCATTTTCATATGAACCTCTGTATATTATTGAAAAGTTGTCCAAAGAGAACGAACATTTACAATTCATGTCGCAATGGTCTCGTATGCTGGACTGTAAAGGTTTTGACAAGATAGAAAAAGAACAGGGTAATCAAACCCCCTTTTAGATGTTTTAATAAAAAATTCAAACAACGGTATAGACACCAATATTTACAGAAAACCTTCTCACACGGGACTCGGAGTGAACTTTTTGAGTAGATGCTATTTTTTAATTTCAAGTTAAACACATTTAGTACAATGTTTTACCGAGCATTTAGACTAATGTCATCTTTTGAAAATTTTCATAAAGAAATGTTACCTAGAGAAATTCTTTTCCAACAATGGTTTCCCATCTAAAATCTTCTATTATAGACTCAGAACTTTCCTTAACAGTATATTTTGTCCTAAATCTAAGAAATTTGGTCAAAAAAAAAAAAAAAAAAAAAAAAAAAAAAAAAAAAAAAACTTGAACTCCTCATCAAATTACCATATTTTAATGATGAAACAAACAAATATATTAAAATCAAAATAAATGAAATCCTGAGTAAATACTTACTACAAATTAAACCGAATATAAAATTCTATAATTACTCCATAATAGAAAGCTTTGTTAATCATAAAGAAAAGCTGCAAAAGATCTTTTAAGTTGTATACATGTTTAACTGTATCAATTGCCAATTAGTTTATATTTGCCCCACGAAAAAAAAAAAAAAAAAACATTTTTTTCTCGCTACCAAGGTCACAAGATAATTAGCAGCCGAACTGGCAGAGCCTTGTCCAAACCTTTACAGTCCAGCATACGAGACCATTGCGACATGGATTGTAAGTGTTCGTTCTCTTTTGACAACTTTGCAATAATATACAGAGGTTCATATGAAAATGAGATAAGAAGAGCAGAGTCAATTTTTATGAAATCTAAAAAGCCACAACTTAATAAACAGATTTGTAGCTTTCCTTTGAAAATTGCATAATTATGCCTTTTCCCATTCTAACTTAGATTTTATTTGTTTACAATATTTATGTACAGCTTGCTCTTTATTGTTTTACTTCCTTTTACCCAGGAACATGATTATGAACACAGATATGTTTGAACCATTGTTATTTGTTGGTGATGGAAATAAATTTAAGAATGTTTGGCGTTGTCGTAATTCTCCTGTTCCTTATCTAACTGAGGTTCCCTTCCACCCGTTCAGTATTGGATATTATTATTATGATTATCATTAATAATAATAATAATAATAATAATAATAATAATAATAATAATAATAATAATAATAATAATAATACTTACTCCACCGGTCTTGGGGTCACTTGTTGACCCATGACCGTTCTTGATAGATTATTCCAATATCTTCTGTCCTGTACAACGATCATCCAATTTCTAAGGTTCAAACCCTCCTGCTGCATATCTTCCTCTAAACACCTCCTCCAATCTTTTCTTGATCATCCAGGAGGTCTACGTTCTTCTGCACGTGCTAAGGAGACCCTTCTTGGCATTCTTTCCTCCTCCAATCTTGCAACATGCCCTACCCATTGTATTCTTCTTCCCTTAACAAATAGATTTATATGTGATTTTTTCGTCCGTTTGCTCCACTCCCAGTTATGTCTCCTCTTCCATTCTTGTCTTTCTTGGTCGTATAATGGTTCCACTATGGTCTTAATACCCTTGCAGTACCCTCATCAAAAAATCACATCTTGTACCCTTTGGGTCAATTTTGACCTGCCTTAAATTTTTCCTATATTTTTGCCTTTCAAATTTAAATTTCCACAAATTTTTGTGACATACACAGTTCTACTTCATATTTTATCTGAGAGGATATTGCTTATAGTGTCTTTTACTTCAGAAGACACTCCTAAGCTAGCCCCCCAACCTACCAACTAATCAACATTCCATTAATTTTGAGGACCAGGGTATAAATAAACCAAAGCTCTGAAATTGAATGTTACTGTGCTATATTTTTTTCACGGTGTTTTGAAAGCTTCTTGCCCATATTGATAATGATTTTACTTCTTAAACTCACATGTGCAATGTTATTGTGCACAGGCAGCTCTATATTTGAATAGTCACATCTATTCTCCTTCGGGTCAGATATGACCCATGTTTACATTTAGACAGTTCTTCGCTATAAATAGTGATATTGCTATTGTATGCCCAAGGCCTACTATGTGGAAGTGACTGTCCTTCACACTCCTTACCTAACCCACCAACCTCCCTTTCATTGTAAGGGTTAGGCTCTATCTGAAGCTTTTTATGCACATGTATTGCATTTTTTGTTACGGTGCCATGTTGTTTGCATGCATGTTGAGACCTTTTTGCCTCCTTTGCAAAGTTAGCAACGTCGTCTCTTTGATGGTTGTTAGTGGTCTGGAGCTGCAGTAGTATTTAGATCAGTTTTTGCTGCTTCACAAGCACGTTTAGCATTAGGAGTCCTCGGTAACGTAGGTCACACTGCCAAATGTGATTGAACTAAGCTCAATCCAAGCTCATGGAAAAATAACCTTCGTTTAAAGCTAATACCTTTATTCCAATCTGGATCAACTTGCATCCACAGTACAAAGGCATTGTAAGCTGAAATATCAATTATGTTATCAAACAATGCCATCGGCCCTCTCACTGTTTGGCCTTTTGATCGATAAGTTGCTGCAAGCTAATCAAGAGTGTCCACACCCCATTTTGTATCATAATAAAACTCAATAATGTTTGGTTTCTTATCTTCTTTCTCACTAAATGTTATGGAATCATGCAAATTACTCGAAAGGACAACAGTCTTACCTTTCCTGTGGCCATATGAAATAAGGACATTATCCTCATAGTATCCTTTGATGGTGGAATATACTGTGCGATTCTTTGGATTTACAAATTCATCAGGAAGTTCTTTCCTATTTTTACGAACAGTTCCTATTATAGTCTGACCTCGAGGATTTAACTGTTGAGCTAAGGGCACACTGCAAAAGAAATTATCACATGCTATGTTCCTTCCTTTCAAGCAATCAGTCAGCTGTAGTTCCGCTAGCTTTCCCTGTTCTCATTCAGCTGCTTCACCATGTTTTCGACAAAGGTACACTTCTGCTTTCCACAGATAACTTGTTTCAGAGACACAAGCAGCCGAGACTTTTATCCCATACCTATCTGCCTTGGATGGTATGTACTGATGAAATGAACATCTCCCTATGAATGGAACAAGTATTTTATCAATTGTGATGGTTGATGATAAATTGAACATAAGTGGAAGCCTTTCAACCCACTTATCCCAAATATCTCTTATAGCTGCCAGCTTGTCATGATGTCTTCTTGGGTTTCGAGTAGTTTTGTCATCAAAATAAACATACTTTGAGTTTTATAAGAAGTTTTTTCAGAGACATTGTTGCTCTAAATATTGACCGGCCATAAGAGACATCCCACAAACTTCTAAGGGACTCGGGACCGATTTATACAGGCCAGCTATGATACACAAACCATAAAAAGCCTTCAATTCATTCATATTGCAAACATCTCTTCCAGTCACTCTAATTGCTTCCTTATTTGTCATTTCAAGAATTATTTTGAAAATGCCTTCAGTTATAAAAATTTTAAATGCAGATAATACATCATTAGTGGTTCTTGAGGCTGCATATAGAGTAATCCCAGGTGTTTAAGAGATTACATTCCTAGCACATCGTCTACCAGCTGAGGAGCATTGTCCGTCTTTCTCCCCATGCCATATTATATCTTCATTTTTGAACACAAATATTCATGATTCAATTTAATAAGCTCTTTAAAATTTTGTCGAACGTTTTGCACCTTGTTCTTTTTTCATGTTTTGATTTTCTTAATCATTACTGTAACTTATAGTTTAAATATCGTTATCATTAATTTTTTATAGACGGCTTTCTTTAAGACAATTTTGATGGGAAACAATGGCTGCTTCAGCAGTATTTATTTTGCAGTCGATTTTCTCAAGAGCCCGAAAAATCTTCTCTTCTGTATAACTGCATTCTACCAGTAATTGAGCAAACAATATTTTTCATGGTTTGGAAGTCGAAATCAAGAAGTTCAAATTGAGTATCTAATGCAAAGTTGACAATTTATGCAAAGAAAAACAGTTAACAGCTATGCATTTTGGGAGGATCCTCCTTCTTCAGGCTGTAGTGGAAGTGAGAAACGATGCTGGCAACATCCTTTTAAAAATTAATGTTGGCTCATTGGTAGGGCGGCCGAATTTACATTGGCTGCCTCTGGATCCGTGGGCATAGCAAGTAATGATGTACATGAGGTAGTAAATCATCATTGGCTGAGACGCTTCCCGGGAGGCAATTGTTCACACGCAAGCTGTCTCCCGACTTATCTATGGTTGGAAATCTGCCATCCTGTTCTGCGACGACGAGGATCTCCTTGATGGAAGCGGTTGCTGGGCTGGAATTAATGCTAGGTGAGTTACTTGGCTGTTGATCAAAGTGGTCTATGTTCGGGATGTCTTGTTCGTTATTTTTTTCTTGAGTTATGATTCCTGCAGCAGGAGGGGTGCAGGAACATTTCATGGATCGTGTTAAGGAATGTTTTTTCTCGCCATAAGAGGAGAGCTTTAGGAAATCTATGTCTTTTACTGCCAGGAGCACAGCTGATTATCTTAGTGCTCTTGACTATCTCCTCACGTTTGATATTTTGGTTATGCACTTCAATGGCATGATCTTTTATAATCTCTTGCTGTACAGGGCAGAACAGTCTCTTAGTCAGTCACATAGTGATAATTCCTATGTAGCTTCAAGGGAATCCTGAAACCAGGCATAGGTAAGAATAATCCACACTAGACTGCATAAGAAAGTCCTGATTCAGTGAAGCTGGGTTGTTTGGCATAATGAAGTACCTCGCCATGGTTGTCTACTAGTAGACTCTGAACTTGATTTTGGTGTTCACATCTACAGGGGAAACGTGGTTGCTGACAATATCATCGTTTAAGTACTCTCTATTCATGTACCCCTCATAGAATTAGTTGATGGTTGTGGCGTGGTCTTCGGTTTGCTAGCACCCATGTACCAAATGTCCAATGCCAGATTGACCTTGCGGTTTACTTTCTTATTAGAGTAACCATTATTCCTAAGGACGTGGGTAAT
Source organism: Palaemon carinicauda (assembly GCF_036898095.1). NCBI lineage: Eukaryota > Metazoa > Arthropoda > Malacostraca > Decapoda > Palaemonidae > Palaemon > Palaemon carinicauda. The sequence continues at coordinate 128,095 of NW_027169392.1, forward strand.
GTGATAAAATTCTTCATGCGTGTCGGGCCAAGAGGAGCAATGGTTGAGGGCCCTGCGGATGTCGGCCTTGATGTTAGTGGCCTTATTCCTGTAAGGACATTCAATTTCTTCGCTGGGGCATAATCCCAGGTTGGTGGGCTTGGTGTAGACACGTGTACTTTACCCTTAAGAACAAGGGAAGATAAGGATAACGAAAATTGTCAGATGATCATCGTTGCTGTGCTCCAAAGTGAACTCAAGGGAACTGCACTCTTTAAAGGTTCCATGGAAATAGCTTCTGGCTGGGAAATGATTTGAACCCATGCCACTCACCAGAAACCATGCCTGCGAGGATGCTTCCAACGAGGATTCTACCAGCTGAGCTATCTATTGATAGCTCAGTTAGAAGAGTTCTTGCAGGCATGGTTTCGGCTGAGTGCCATGGGTTCGAAACACTGCGCAGCCAGAAGCTCGTACCATAAAGGAATTCCAGTTGATATATGTGTGTGCGCATTCGTATGTGTATATATATATATATATATATATATATATATATATATATATATATATATATATATATATATATATATATATATCCAAATAAGCCATATATATGTTTTTGATACATTAATGTCTGGATTCTCTTTATGACCTCGGGATCAGAGCCCCAGGCGAAATCACACAAAGACAAGAGCTTGGGTCCGGCCGGGAATCGAACCCTGGTCGGCAAGCTTGTATAGACAGCGACTAAGCTACATGTATATATATATATATATATATATATATATATATATATATATATATATATATATATATATATATATATATATATATATATATATATATATATATATATGTATATATATATAGTATTAGGTTATTTCAGTCATATATTTTCCATAAGATTTTTTAGACTTTAAGAAAAAAAAAATTAGTTTTGATGATCTAATGAAAGTACAAAAGAAAAATTTCTTTGAAATTTAATAAATATAATTTAAAGAAATGACGAAACATTTTGTTACTTTGAAAAAATTGATAAGGAGTAAAATATAATATCTACAATCAAATAATGAATAATAAAAGTTACTCCAAATAATACTCTTACTGATGACAATCACTGAATATATTCATTGAAGGGTGGAGCCCCTGTCTCTTTTAAAGGATATACAACAAATTATAAAACTGATCAATATATGAGGTGTTTTGAAAAACAAGGCTGGATTTTGGAACCGTAAACTTCAAATTATGATTCAGTTTATTTCTAATCCTAAACCCTGGTCCTTGCCGAGTGCCGGTATTCTGTAAAATCAAGGAAAGGGGTGATTACACTATGACGGATAGGGACAAAAAATAAAAATAAACTTTCGGAATGTAATATTTTGTTTCACAAATGAATGGATCGGTTCTGTTGCTTTTACTAAAAGCTCTTGTGGATTGTACGTTAATATCACTTTAACCTGCTGCCTTTTTATGCTATTTATTCAGATTAAAAATAATGAGTTTAGCATGTCTCGTCATATATATATATATATATATATATATATATATATATATATATATATATATATATATATATATATATATATATATATATATATATATATATATATATATATACAAGCATTGCATGGAGCCAGACAGACCTCATCAGGTTCCGGCATTTGGACGAGAGGCTGGAAGACTACAGGACACCTGCCTACTCGGACGAGGCTGAAAAAAAGTATTCCTTTTCGTGGTGTGGTGGTGAAGCAAGTAGGTTCCCTGACCCGGAGTAAGCGCGGAAATTGTTTTCGACTGACAATGACCAATCGTTCCATGCGCTGCCTCGAAGCTGTAACAACTAGGTGTGCTTATGCCAATCATGTGGACCATGAGTTCCCACAGACATCCCTAAAGAACCAGAACCCTCTAACCTACTTGACTGAGC
>NW_027169392.1:135000-140000 GCF_036898095.1 Palaemon carinicauda
GCGGGTGATCTGTCACTAAAGCAAGGTTGGCAGGACCCTCTTGTCCCTTCCCCCTCTATCTCCGTAATGGCCTAGCCATTACTGTACTGTACTTTGCCGGCCGGCAGAGCTGTCCGGCAGGGGTCTTACTGTAATGTACGTCGTTCTACTTCTAGACTTAGTATAGGTTGGGATGTGGAATAGACTCAGCCCATTGCCGGTCGGCAGAGCTGCTGGCCAGCAAGGGTCTTATGTTTTCGAGTGCTGCCCGGACCTCTCTTGGTCCCTCATCCATGCCTGCCGGGAGAGCCGGACGGCATTGGTCAAGGAAGCCTGAATTAGTTTCTCCCCTTCCTTATATGCACTCTTTCGGTTGCCGGGCTTGGAGGTTGTGTACACTCTTATCCCGGCATCCATTCTATTTTTCTTCTAGTGCTGTACCTGTCCCGGCTGCCGGCCTATGCGGCCGGCAGCCGGGCAGGTGTAGTCCTCTGGTTCTTTTGCTGCCGGCTGGCATCAGTCTTGTACCTTTGCCGGCCGGCTTATGTCAGTCCTTGTCTGCCGGTCACCAAGAGTGTGGCCGGCATCTGGGTACTACCTTGTGTAGTTGCTGGCCAGCAGCCATTGCCGGCCAACACTGGCTGTTACCGGCCGGCAGTTGCTGCCGATCGGCACAGGCATTTGAACCAGAGTGCTGCCGCCCTATAGCTGTTAAGTAGTATACTTTAAAGCTAGTTGTGGTGTGTGCCGGCCGGCAAAGGCAGGCCGGCACACATCCCCCTATACTGTACTAGTATTCTTCTGTATAGCATATACAGTAAGAAGAAAACTAAAGTAAAGGTTTTGGTACAGCACTGTATCTTCTAACACTATTGTGTTTTCTTGCACATCCCTTTGCTGTTGCCCTCAGATAGGAAGCTGAGTTCTTCCCTATCTATTATCCAGGATTTTAAAATCATTGCTTAGGTGTGAGCTCCACCTGTTTCCTCTGGAAACCTAGCATTGGTTACTCTAGAAGAGATAAACCATTTTTGTTTTTATTATCTGGAAGGCTGGAACAATGGGTTGTGAGGGAAACACAAGTGTGTGTCTTTCCTTTCTGAATTGTTATGCTATACTATGCATATCCAGTGATACATAGTTCACTTGATACTCATGGAAATTTCTTCTCTTTACAGAAGGACACTCCGAAGTGGGGAAGTGCTTTCTGCAATGTCAGCAGCAAGAACCTATGCGGACATGAGTTTTGTAGGAGACACGCAGCATACGCTGTCTCCAAGGATGATCTCCGGTATTGGGACCCTCAGGTATGTACTGTGTGCACTAACCTGATTAATGAGACATTTAAATAGCTAGGAAGAAGCTTCGTACCTGGGTAAGGGGCTTCCAAACGAACACTTCTGGCCCTTATCTTCCAAGTGAGAAGATGAGGGCGTATCCTTTCCCTAAGGCATTAGCTGATGCAGTGATTCCCCAGCCTCAAGAGGAGATCCCCTAAGTTCAAATCCAGGTGGATGCTGAAGTCGCGGTCGCGATGCAAGACATCCAGCTAAATGACAGGATGTCTGATGTGGACGGGTGTCAGGAGGAAGACCTCCTGGCAGAAGCCCAGGATGAAGTTCAAGCCTCTCTACCTCGGCCGGTCTCCCAGTAGAGCTGGGACAGGCCCTCTCTTCTATTGTTGGAATGATCCAACAAATGCAGAAGGAGAATCAGGAGAAGGCGGCTGCAATGGAACTGCGAATGCAGTGCCTTGCAGAATCACATGGGCCCCAGAAAAAGCTCAATGTGAAAGACCTTCCCTTGTGCTCAGATGCTAACCCATGGAGGTATGCTGAGCACATGCCGATGACGACTGGAAAGATTGTCATCTCGGATAAGCTGGGGTCAGTTCCCCTTGAGGAGGTGGAATTCTGGCCCGGCAAGGCATCATATCCGGACTGTTATGTCCAGCTGAGGAAGGAACCAGCTTCAAAGGAGGAGACAGAGCCGAAGGAGGTCATAGTGATGGACCATGCTAAGGCTCAAGCTCTACTTTCATCCTCGATGAAAGAGAGGGGCTTCTCTAACTCAAAGGTAGCTGCATTGAATAGGAAGCTCCCTTCCTTTGTGTCCTCGCCTACTAGAGCCTTCCCCCTTTTACAGAGAGGGTTTCTGGCTGTACTAAAAGCAATCAAGGCCGGCAAGTCTTGCCCCTCCCTAGAGGAGTGTAAACCCTTGTCGCTGGCCCTGCCTATGGACCACAAAGACTGGAAGAACGTCCATCTTACGTTCTCATTGGGAAAGTCGGAGGCTGATATTGCCGGACGTCAGTTCGGCAAGGACCTCCCTAAGCTGTCTGACTTTCTTTTGTGAAGTGAGTTCGATACAAAAGATAGACTGACTGCCTAAATGTCTCTTCACACTACTCTCGAGACGATGGTAAGTGACCCCAAGGTCCATGAAATGTTCATGGTAGTGGCCAAGCCTCATCTGGCCACAGTGACGAAGGACCTTTATGGCTTCGTCAAGGCAAGGAGAGCTTGTAGGGGGTTCGTGTTTACCTTGGCTACGGTGAGGCACGAGTTAAAGAAACTAATCTCCTCCAACATTTGGTGAAAAGACCTTTTTCCCTACCGACTTGGTCAAAGAAGTTGTTGATAAAGCCGCCTTGGAGAATAGAACCTTCTCCAGAAGTGGGGCCTGGCTATCAAAAGAAAGTCTTCCCCGGATGAGGGTCCTCAACCAAAGAGGAAGACTATGAGGACTAGGCTACCGTCTCGGCCAGCCAAGCCTCTTAGACAGCAACAGCAACTGCAATTGCCATTGCCCCCAGTGCCCCAGATCGTGGCACAAACCCCGACCACCTTTCAGTGGGTACCCCAGGCCGTGTCGACACAGTCCACGGCATTCACCCCAGCGTTCGAAGGGCAGTCTACTTCCTTTCGAGCAAAGCCTAGAGGAGCAGCCAGAGGCTCGTCTAGACGCCCCTCAAGGGGAAGGGGATTCAGGGGTGGTCGTGGTCAGGAAGGCAAGACCTCAGGACGGCAGTCCAAGTGAGGTGATACCGGTAGGAGGGAGACTTCTGAAATTTCGGGATCGGTGGACCTTCGATCCCTGGGCCCACAGCCTACTCAAGAATTGACTGGGCGGGAGCTGGTACAGCACTCCACACCCGTACCTTCAGTTTTTCCAAAACTCCACCCCTGTTATGGATGAGTACGTTCAAGAACTGTTGGAGAAAAAGGGTGAAGCCCATCAATTTCTAAGGGAGGCTGTTTTGTGTTCCCTAGAAAGACTCGGAAAAGCTCAGAGTCATTCTGGACTTGTCGCCACTTAACAAGTTCATAGTGAATTGCAAATTCAAAATGCTAACACTGCAACACATAAGGACCTTACTGCCCAAGAGGGCATATTCCGTCTCTATAGACTTGTCAGACGCCTACTGGCACATTCCAATTAGCCATCGACTCTCCCCCTACCTAGGGTTCAGGCTACAACGAAGACTATACGCCTTCGGAGCCATGCCATTCGGGCTAAACATAGCCCCAAGGATTTTTACGAAGCTTGCGAGCGTAGCTCTCAAACAATTTCGCCTAAAGGGAATTCAGGTAGTAGCCTACCTGGACGACTGGTTGGTGTGGGCAGCATCCGAGACAGAATGCTTGCAAGATTCCAGTCAAGTGATCCAGTTCCTAGAGTACCTAGGCTTCAAGATCAACAGAAAAAGTCTCGACTTTCTCCATCTCAAAAGTTCCAGTGGCTAAGATCCACTGGGACCTTTTGTCACACCGTTTCTCCACCCCGGCGAAGAAAAGGAAGGAGATAGCGGGTTCTGTCAAGAGACTTCAAGATTCCGAAAGGATATCAAGACACGAGCAGGAGAGAGTACTGCGCTCTCTCCAGTTTGCTTCGGTGACAGACCCAGTGCTAAGAGCACAGCTAAAGGATGCAATCAGAGTTTGGAGAAGTTATGCATCAAACAAGTGAAGAGATCTGAGAAGACCAGCCGCTTCGGCAAAGTACTCTTCTCAGGCCTTGGTCCCAAGCCAGACATCTAAAGAAGTCAGGTTCTTCTTCAGCCACCTCCCCCGTCGGTGACGATTCACTCAGACGCCTCAAAGGAGGGATGGGGAGGTCACTCTCATTGGAAAAATTCCAGGGGACCTGGTCCAGGCTATTCAAGACCTTTCTCATAAAACTTTCTAGAAGCTAGGGCAGTGCTCCTTACCTTAAAGAAAGTCTCCCCGCGTCATTCGTTCCACATAAAGTGGTGATAGACAGCAAGGTAGTTGTGAGATACTTGAATCGACAAGGATCGAGGTCACCACCTCTCAACCAGGTGATGTTGGCCGTCTTCCGATTGGCGGAAAAGAAGAAGTGGTACCTGTCGGCAGTTCACCTTCAAGGAGTCCGCAATGTGACAGCGGACGCTCTATCCAGGTTCACACCGATAGAGTCGGAATGGTCCTTAGACGCAGGATCATTCTCCTCCATTCTGAATCAGTCCCAGAACTGCAGATAGACCTCTTTGCGATGAAAGACAACAAGAAGTTGCCCCTGTACGTGCCCCGTACGAGGACCCCTAAGCGGAAGCAGTGGACGCGATGTCCCTCGACTGGAACAGATGGTCCAAGATTTATCTGTTCCCTCCTCACAACCTTCTGTTGAGGGTCCTCAACAAACTGAGATCCTTCAAAGGGTAGCGGCAATAGTGGCCCACAAGTGGCCGAACAGCGTGTGGTTCCTCCTGGCATTGGAACTGTAGCTGAAGTTTGTACCACTACCAGATCCAGTTCTGACCCGGCGAGTCCAGAAGTCAACTGTCTGCGCTTCATTACAGAAAACCCGGACCCTGCAGTTCATGATTTTCTCTCCCTAGCGGTGAGAAAGCGTTTCGGGATTTCGAAAGCCAGTATAGACTTCCTTGAGGAATATAAGTGCAAATCTACTAGAAGGCAATATGAGTCATCTTGGAGAAAATGGGTGGCCTTTTGTCAAGGCGAAGATTCCGCAGGAGATCTTGACAGACTTCTGCTTAT
>NW_027169392.1:145000-150000 GCF_036898095.1 Palaemon carinicauda
ACTTAATACTAAAAATCACCAACCATATTCCATAACAAAAAAAATAATCACAACTCAGTAATACAATGTAAACTTAACACAAAATAAACATTAATTAAAAAAACTTCCGCAATCAAATAAACCCTAGCAAAACTTAAACGTTAAAGTATACCACAACCCCAAAGATAAACAGAAATATTTTATATTTCTGAGTGGACACCTTCGTCCACACAAGGGCCAACAGTCTTTTATAGGCAACTACCACAGCTTTGTGGTCAACAATCCACTGCGTGGTAAATTGCCACAACTGCCTCCCTAATTGGGGTCCGGGATGTCATCATCGTCATACTCATCATCATCATCATCATCATCCGAAAATTCCTTATTACAGCCAAGTCACTACCAATTATATCCAAATCTAAAATAGCAGTCAGTTCCAAGTCCCTTATATCAAGCCAGGTCATCAATCAATATTCAAAATATCTCTCTCAAAGGAGGAATCACGGCTCAGAATATAAAAATCACTTCCACGCTTGTCAAAAAAAATAAGAATCCAGCATTCACAACAGCCTCTAGCTGCAGTCAAAATCAAAATAAGCATTCACTCAAGACATTCACCACTGTCGTAACCTAACTAAAAACATAAACAAATAATCTCATTTGTCATCATCGTCATACTCATCATCATCATCATCATCCGAAAATTCCTTATTACAGCCAAGTCACTACCAATTATATCCAAATCTAAAATAGCAGTTAGTTCCAAGTCCCTTATATCAAGCCAGGTCATCAATCAATATTCAAAATATCTCTCTCAAAGGAGGAATCACGGCTCAGAATATAAAAATCACTTCCACGCTTGTCAAAAAAAATAAGAATCCAGCATTCACAACAGCCTCTAGCTGCAGTCAAAATCAAAATAAGCATTCACTCAAGACATTCACCACTGTCGTAACCTAACTAAAAACATAAACAAACAATCTCATTTGTACCAACAGTCTTTCCCACTACAAACAATCATTCGCTAACTACCACTTGTTCTTCGGCGCACACCGCGGACACACAAACACACATACACACACACACACACACACACACACTCTTTCGCGCACGCGCGATTTAGCAAAACTAAAGCAAATGAAATTCTCTCTCTCTCTCTCTCTCTCTCTCTCTCTCTCTCTCTCTCTCTCTCTCTCTCTCTCTCTCTCTTTCTCTCTCCCTCTCTTTCAGGATTTGGCAAAAGAAAATGAACAAAAAATAAAACAGAAATTAATCCTCCATATTCCTCCCCCCTTACTTTGCCAAATCCTTCTCACACAACACTTACATTATTTTTTTCATAACCCAGTCGCAGTCGGGAACGGGACCTCTATTCCGAATAACTGGGCCTCCATATACTCTCTCATTCACTTCTTCCTTATCACAATCATTCGCTACATTAACACTATTCCTATCTAAATCCCTATCATCTAATATATCATGTACAATCATATCTACCTCGTTCTCATCTGGCCCTAAAATTACACTCATTTCTGTAAACATTTCATCAATCTCATCAAAAACATTCTCAACTTTAGCAAAAGATTCATTCATACTACTAATCATTCTCCTATATCTCACTCTTGCATTCGTCATCCTTTATTTTACCTTATCTAAGGAAAAGCCACACACGCTATAAGTATCATTCATACTTAACCATGATTCATCTGTATTAACACATTTATCTTCCATACACACTTGTACATTTACACCCTTGTCATACTTATTTCTATTCTCACTTTTACTTATAAAATTTTCCATTTTTTCATCCTTACTTAAAACTTTCAAACGCCTCTTTTTCCTTTATTCAACTAACACTAATTGTTTATTTCCCAGCCCTAACTTCTCATGCATACTAGATTCATACTTGCTCATTTCCAACCAATTACTCATCCCATTCTCACAAACATTGATCCTATTCCTTCCACACACACAGGAGGACTCACCCAGCTGAACCCTCTTACACTCTAGTTTCCCGAACATCCTGGCTGACTTAATCCCTTCTTCCTACATACTCTAGCTACATGCCCATCTGCACCACATTCAGTACACTTACCCCTCGGCTCCTTGCACATTCTAGCATAATGACCATCCTTACCACAATTACCACAAATCACATCCATACGATTACTACGACATCCACTCGCTATGTGCCCAGTCATACCACACCGATAACATTTTATCCCTTTTTCTTTCTTGCACTCACTAATTCTATGCCCTACCTCACCACATCCAAAACAAGCACCTAGAGCCCATCTACATTCATTCTTCTTATATACTTCCTTTCCACACCTATAACACTTTTCATTATAGACACGACTATCTGATATACCTCGATGCACACTAACAATCCTATCCCTCCAAACCTGATTCCCTTGCCTAAACCCTTCATTTGTCCTTACAGGTTTTCCCACATTACTCGCCCTAACACTCCTATCTACTACACTATCAGCTACCCTCATCGATCCTCTCATAACAGCATCTCTAAAACTAACAAATTCTGGCACACTTTCCTCCATTCCAGTTCTTACACTCACAGATTTACTTTCTTTCATACACCTATCCAACTCGTAATCCTCAACTATCTTTAAGATATCATCCCATGTCAATCTTTCTTTTGTCCACCTCATTTTCTCCTTCCGTTTCAAATTAACAAACTCGGCAACATTCTCGGGGACAGTGGCCAAAAACTTCTTCATTAAATCCTTATTCTCATTTATACCTTCATCCCCATACTTCTTACTAGCTTAAGTTTCCAACCTACATACATACATCGATATCGCTTCTCCTGCATTCATCCGTGCTTCATCAAAATCCTTCTTACGCTTATACTTAACACTCCCTTTCATACGTTTTACCTGCTCAATTATTCTCTTTTTCACACTTTCATAATGAACGTCACCTACACTCATTATCACTCCATACATCGTCAACAAATACCCAGTCAAATATTCTCCTAACTCCCTAGCCCAAACTCTTTTACTATCACCATACTTATCCTGACAATCCCTCTCATACTCCTTGAAAAACTCGTATACATCCCTACTACTATGCTCATTGAACCTTTCACACCGAGGTACCTCTCTCATATACATTCTCACTGTTATCATCACTGCTACCTTCCTTCTTGTTTCCTACTCCCTCGCTAGAATATAAGGAATCTAATTCCACAGTCATACTCCTATCCTTGATCATACTCTTCCTAGCCCTTTTCTTACTCGCCACTTTCACCCATTCACGATCGTCCTCAGCCTGATACCTTTTCTTCCCTTTCTTCACATCACTTTTACCTTTCTTCTCATGATTCCTATCACATTTCCGTTCATCCTTACTATGCCTTATTCCCTTATCTTCAATCTCACTATCACTATTACTATTACTATCACTATCACTTCCTTTCCCATTATCACTAACCTTAGCCTTCTCATCCACTATCAACCCAATACCCGAAACTGGGGACACTCCTCCGACTGCACCTTCACCCATTATAGTTTTCATCATCCCCATGACTTGCCCCATCATAGCTTCCAATAGGTTCTCCATCCGTTCCTCATTTTCTTTCATCCTCATCTCAACACATTCTTCCACTCTCTCTACAGTTCCCTTTAACTCCCTAAGCTCCTTCTGCATCGCCTCATTCTCCCAGTGCAACCTCTCATTCTCTACTAGCAGCCTCTTCTCACGCTCCTTACTCAGCCGCAATTCCTCTTTCAAAACCCTTAATTGTTCTTCCATTTTTCATCAACCTGTTCTTCAGCCTTAAATCTAATTCCTAATCCTATCAGTCCTTCGTCAAAGAGTCCAGCTTCCTATCCCACCTCAGCAGTCCCTGTTCGGGCACCACAATAATGTGGCGGGATGTTGCAAAAACAACCCCCACACACTTTTCTGGAAATGAAAAAAACGAATATATATATATATATATATATATATATATATATATATATATATATATATATATATATATATATATATATATATATATATATATATACATGTTTATATATGTATATATATATATATATATATATATATATATATATATATAGATAAATATTTATATATATATATATATATATATATATATATATATATATATATATATATATATATATATATATATATATATATACATATATATAAATAGATAAATATTTATATATATATATATATATATATATATATATATATATATATATATATATATATATATAATTTACATATATATATATATATATATATATATATATATATATATATATATATATATATATATATATATATATATATATATATATATATATATATATATATATATATATATATAATGATTACGCCTTTATATATGAGTTGAAAATTATTTTTTTTATCTGTTTATAGATATTGTATTCAATATTCGTCTAAATTTATCAAGATATACAGTATATCTTTTATAACTATATTGTCTTAAACTGTTGATATAGGTTTAATTTATTATCGTTGTGATAACAATGGCATTAGCTTCTGCACATGTGTGATTCCCTATCTCGAGTTCCTGATGCGGGAATATTATCCAAACAATTGATTTATTTGAGAACATTATAGTATTTAGATTTATGAAATAATCGATATTGGTGAAAGATTCTATTAGACGCTCCTATCAACACTTAATTAGATTTTCTCATTAGCTCGAAAACCAATAATTTCTAAAAGAGTCAGTAAAATCAAAGCATCTAATTTTCAAATATTGTTTTCCCTGTGAAATATGTATTATTGCACCAATCTGTTTAAAGGTTTAAAGGTCGTTCATGAGTGGTAGAGGCAAGGGACTGTGACAATGCCCTAGTAGAACAACACCGAGCAAACTAATACGGTAGAGAAGTGACCATATATACGTATGATTAGCAACCAAACCTATAAGCTCCCTTGCTCAAAACGACGGTGATGTTTCAGACCCTATAAGAATCTATCAAACTAGACTAGGTCTCGGAACCCCGTCCAAC
>NW_027169392.1:157500-170000 GCF_036898095.1 Palaemon carinicauda
TATCAATGATAATGCTTCCCCATCAGAGAGAGAGAGAGAGAGAGAAGAGAGAAGAGAGAGAGAGAGAGAACTGAGGTAGAGGTGTCTCAGATCTGAAAATCCATGATATATGCCACAGTTGTAGTTGACGTTGTCGATAGCAAAATAGATTTTGTCTTCTTCACAATTTTCTTAAGACCATAATATTTAATGAAGGACGTTTGAGTCTATAGGCTACTTATGTTGCTGATATTTAAATGTTAATAATAAAAAAAGATAGAAATAAGTTTTATAATGCCAAGGAAATTGGTGGCCTTTAACATCGAAGAAAAAACTCATGCAAAAATCAATACCTGACTTCCCCGATACCTTACAATGAACATTCCAGCTACCGCAGCCAGAGCCACAAGAAGTCCTTGTCTCGGAAACGAATTGGCCAAAAGGGATTTAGAAGTTGTAACATCTGGCTTCCTAAGCTAATCCCTTCTATTCCGAACGGAAACAGGTTTCCTATCCTGCATTGAAAACTAGCTCGGTCTGAGGTGTAGCTCTTCCCTTTCATTGGAAAATCTTTCTAAGGCACTTTCATTCACATTTATGATTATGTGTTTCAAATGCTGTAATATAATTTCAGATATATATATAGTATATATATATATATATATAACTCATATGTAAAAATATGTAATGTAATTTTAATTAGCATTTGAGAATTTCGGTATAGAAATTTCTGATATTTATGCTATATATATTTATAGATATATATACACGCACGACACACGCATATATATTATTATTTGTATATAGTGTAGTCATGTACTAGATTTATATATAGTATACATATAGTGTACACATGTATATATATAATATATAGATAGTATATACATGTATATAGTATATATATATAATATAGATCGATAGTGATAGATAGATAGATATATACACTATATATATATATATTTATATATATATATATAGTATATATAGTAAATATAGTTTTATATATATATATATATATATAAGTATATGTAATGTAACTAATTTAGCATTTCAGAATTATATATATATATATATATATGTGTGTGTGTGTGTGTGTGTATATATGTATATATATATATATATATATATATAAAATGTATACGTATATATATATATATATATATGAGCATATGTATTGTAATTTTGATTAGCATTTGAGATTTTGGTGTATGAAATTTCTGAATTTATGCTTATATATATATATATATATATATATAATTAACGTAATTTTGCTTTGCTTTACGTCAGCCCAGTTACTGCATTTTTATTTGATGTAAAATTAGTATAAGAATTCAATGGTAAATTTATTTTTTTTCCTTTTGAAGAACTGTTTTAACCTCCTCCTCGCTCGCTTAAAGATTTATAAGTGTCTAGTTTAATGCTAGGTTTTTTTTTCTGTGTTTACGAGTCCACGGTGAGAGGAGACACCTGTGTTTACATGGCAGGAACTCGATTGCTCAAAGACATAGTTCAAGCTCAAGGCTTCCTGAACCTACTACAGCAGCTGGTTTATGTGAACTTTGGAGAGGAGTGCGACCAACGTCGGGCGGCTTTTAACAGGTGCATTTCTGCCAGATGCGGGGATTTGCAATTCTTGTGTGTTTTCTTCTGCGGTCCTGCACCACCGACGTAGGATAAATTTTGCAAATTTTTACGTGTTTTTCATATTCAAGTAACAAACTACCAATTAGCTGAATTCCTGAATTCGACAGGTATAAGTACAGAAGAATTTTTATTGACTTATCTTTCTTCGTGGCCAAGTGGCTTAGTCACTGTTTATACAAGCTTGCCGACCAGGGTTCGTTTCCCGGCCGGAGCCAAGCTCTTGTCTTTGTGTGATTTCGCCTGGGGCTCTGATCCCGAGGTCGTTAAGAGAATCCAGACATTAATGTATCAAATATATATATGGCTTATTTGAATATGAAAAACGCGTAAAAATGTGCAAAATTTATCATTATGGCTAAGATACAAGAAGATGATAGAAAGGCTTCGTTTGTCTTTGTTGTGATTTTAATGCTCACCATAGGGAGTGGTTGAGTTCTATCTCTCCTACCGATCGCCATGGCTTAAGAGCTTTAGACTTTGCCTCAGAATCAGGCTGTGAGCAAATCATAAATGAAGCTACTCACAGGTCTGGTAATTGCTTGGATCTCGTATACACTGACTCCCCTGGCGTTATAACTAGTAAGGTTGGTTCTCCAGTCGGGACTTCTGATCATGCCTTGATTTCATTATTAGTGAAGACTGAGCAGCCTGTCCCTGATATATCATATTCTTGTAAAATTTATATGAAATCCCAAGCAGACTGGAATGGGATTTTGCATGATCTTTTGTGCTTGAATTGGTCACAATTATATAATAGTGTAGATCCTGTTGTCCCTTTGAATGAGAATCTAGTCAACATAATTGATAGGCGTATCCCTTCTCGTGTGCTAAGGTACCGAATGAAGGACAAACCGTGGTTCAATGATGATTGTAGACGTGCTTATTTGGAGAAGCAGGAGGCCTATCACCTTTGGAAGGGTAACAGATCAGATTTGACCTGGAACAACTATACTCAGCTTCGAGCTTTTGCTCAGAGAGTTTATGCCTCAACTGAAAAGGAGTACAATTTAATCATAAAAGAAACCCTCTCTGGTACAACTCAGGAACATAAATGGTGGTCTACCCTTAAGTCTGCACTCTTTGGTGTAGATGCAACAGTTCCTCCTTTACTTAAGCCAGATGGCTCAGTCACTCACTGTCCAAAGGAAAAGGCAACCCTTTTGGCTGATGTTTTTGACAGTAAACAGAGTAATGAAAAACTTGAACTTCCTCATTCCTGTTTTCCTGAGGCTAAACTAACTAGTTTAGCTTTTCGATCTCGTGAGATTAAAGCTCTGTTGATGGACCTTGATGCTTATGGAGGTGTAGACCCAAATGGTATTTTTCCTTTGTTTTTATAAAGACAGCAGATTTCTTAGCTCCAAAGTTATCTGTTATTTTACGCAAGTTAGCAAGAAGAGGAGCTTTTAGCACTTGTTGGAGAATTGGTAATGTTACTCCTCTATGTAAATGTGTTTGTGGTAGCTCAAGTCCCACTGATTACCGCCCAATTTCCATAACTCCCATATTATCTAAAGTTTTTGAACGTCTTCTGGCAAAACGTCTTAATAGGTTTGCTGAAGGTAATCATCTATTCCCTAGTTTGCAATTTGGTTTTCGGAAAGGCCTTGGAGCATGTGATGCCCTTCTTACAATCTCCAATGCTGTACAGAAATCCCTCGATTGTGGTCGGGAAGTTCGTATGATTAGCCTTGATTTTAGTGCTGCCTTTGACCGTGTTAATCATGAGGCCCTTGTTTTCAAACTGAAACAGTTGGGAGTGGGTGGTCGTTTCTTAGCATTATTATTGATTTTTTAAGTAGTAGATTTCAAAGAGTTGTTGTTAATGGGCACCATAGTGAGTATAGAATGTGATATCCGGTGTTCCACAGGGTAGTGTTCTTGGCCCATTACTTTTCATACTATATACACATGACATGTGGTTTGGCCTAGAAAATAAGCTTGTTGCATATGCAGATGATGCTGACTTCTCTTTGCATCAATTCCATCCCCTGAATGTAGATCTGGGGTTGGTGAATCCCTTAATAGAGATTTAGCTAAAATTATTGCATGGTGCAAATTATGGGGTATGAAGTTGAATCCTAACAAAACTCAAAGTATGATTGTAAGTAGGTCAACATCCGGATCTCAGTATTGATAATGTTTCTTTAAATTTGTATGACTCTTTCAAAATTTTAGGCGTGATTCTTGACAGCAAATTTACTTTTGAGAAACATATAAGGTCTGTGTCTTCTTCAATTGCACAAAAAATTGGCTTATTGAGAAAGTCTTTTAAGATATTCGGTGATCAATCTATTCTGAAGAAGTGTTTTAATTCTTTTATTCTACCTTGTTTTGAGTATTGTTCTCCTGTCTGGTCTTCAGCTGCTGATTCTCATCTTAATTTGTTGGACAGAAACTTACGGTCTATTAAATTTCTTATTCCTGATCTAGATAATAATCTCTGGCACCGTCGATCAATTAGTTCATTATGCATGTTGCATAAGATTTTTCATAACTCTGACCATCCTTTACATTCAGATCTCCCTGGACAATTCTATCCTGTTCGTAATACTAGGCAGGCAGTTAATTCTAATAGCCAGGCCTTCTCCATCATAAGACTCAATACTACGCAGTACTCTAGAAGTTTTATTCCAGCTGTTACCAAGTGTGGAATGATCTTCCTAATCGGGTTGTTGAATCAGTAGAACTTCAAAAGTTCAAAGTTGGAGCAAATGCTTTTTTGTTGACCAGACGGACATGAGTCTTTTTATAGTTTATATATGACATTTTTGTTGTTGACGTTGTTAATAGTTTATATATGATATATCTCTTTTGACATTACTTTTTTTAGAATGATTTATTGTTAATTTGTTCTCTTCAGTTATTTATTTCCTTATTTCCTTTCCTCACTGGGCTATTTTTCCCTATTGGAGCCCCTGGGCTTATAGCATCTTGCTTTTCCAATTAGGGTTGTAGCTTGGATAGTAATAATAATAATAATAATAATAATAATAATTGAATGCCAAGTAACAAACTACCAATTAGTTACGATGATGAAGATGGGTTGATTTCAATTCTAAGTACAAAATACCTGAATTCGACAGGTATAAGTACAGAAGAATTGTCATTGACTTTTATCTTTCTTCGTGGCCAAGTGGCTTAGTCACTGTCTATACAAGCTTGCCGACCAGGGTTCGATTCCCTACCTGAGCCAAGCTCTTGTCTTTGTGTGATTTCGCCTGGGGCTCTGATCCCGAGGTCATTAAGAGAATCCAGACATTAATGTATCAGAAATATATATGGCTTATTTGAATTGAAAAACACGTAAAAATGTGCAAAATTTATCATTAATTGAATGCCAAGTAACAAACTACCATTAGCTACGATGGTGAAGATGGGTAGATTTCAATTCTAAGTACAAAATACCTGAATTCGACAGCTATAAGTACAGAAGAGTTGTCATTGACTTTTATCTTTCTTCGTGGCCAAGTGGCTTAGTCACTGTCTATACAAGCTTGCCGACCAGGGTTCGATTACCCGCCGGAACCAAGCTCTTGTCTTTGTGTGATTTCGCCTGGGGCTTTGATCCCGAGGTCGTTAAGATAATCCAGACATTAATGTATCAAATATATATAGGCCTTATTTGAATATGAAAAAACACGTAATAATGTGCAAAATTTATCATAATTGAATGCCAAGTAACAAACTATCAATTAGCTACGATGGTGAAGATGGGTTGAATTCAATTTCAAGTACAAAATACCTGAATTCAACAGTTATAAGTACAAAAGAATTGTCATTGACTTTTATGTTTCTTCGTGGCCAAGTGGCTTAGTCACTGTCAATACAAGCTTGCCGATCAGGGTTCGATTCCCAGCCGGAGCCAAGCTCTTGTCTTTGTGTGATTTCGCCTGGGGTTCTGATCCCGAGGTCGTTAACAATATCCAGACATTAATGTATCAAAAATATATATGGCTTCTTTGAATATGAAAAACACGTAAAATTAGCAAAATTTATCATATAAATATATATATATATATATATATATATGATAATGTATGTTTATTTTATATATATATATACATATATATATATATATATATATAAATACATATAAGCTAGTGCTTTCTCGCTCTTCTAAGAAGGCTTTACGTCTACTAGGCGACTGGTTGGTTACCAGGAGGAGTTTGGGGAAGACGGCCTTTGCCTTCCCACCTTTTAAACTAGCTTCTAGAGCGAGCGTCTGGTATGACACGGGAGAAGTTCTCGGCTTGGGAGTCCCTGCCTCTGCCCATGGTGACTTCTCAAGCCTCGTAGACTCTCCCCGTCGCCTCGGACCTTGACCATCTCCTTAAAGGGGTTTACAGGGCCTTCAAAGTTTTTAACTTTTTAGATTGGTCTCTAGGAGCATTAAGCAGGAATATCTCGTGTGCTGACCAGGATGTGTCCTTGCTTATTATGTCTTGTATGGACAAAGCCATCTGCGATGGCTCCAATGAGCTCGCCTCCACCTTTACGTTTGGAGTCCTGAAGAAGAGAGAAACCCTTTGCTCTTTCCTTTCAGCAGGAGTTACTCCCTGTCAAAGATCGGAACTTCTCTTTGCTCCCTTATCGGCGGCCTTGTTTCCTCAACAGCTGATCAAGGACATTGCTGCTTTGCTTGTACAGAAGGACACACATGACCTGATGGCTTCTTCTGCTCGCAAGGGAGCTCCTTCTTCATCCTTTGTTGTGAGACCCAGAATCGAGACTCCTGCGTCTAGGTTTATCCCGCCCTTTCGTGGCAGAGCTCCCAGCAGGGGAGGCGCTCATGCCGACGGAAAGAGAGGCAAGGGGAGAGGATCCAAGTCCTCCCGTGGCAGAGTCTGACTGCCCACGTCCTCAGACAGCGGTAGGGGCCAGACTGAACAACTTCTGGCAGGCCTGGGAGAAGAGGGGTGCAGACCAAGAGTCTATTTTGTTGCTCAAGGAGGGGTAAAAAATACCTTTTGTACGC
Organism: Palaemon carinicauda; assembly: GCF_036898095.1. Classification (NCBI taxonomy): domain Eukaryota; kingdom Metazoa; phylum Arthropoda; class Malacostraca; order Decapoda; family Palaemonidae; genus Palaemon; species Palaemon carinicauda. The sequence goes on from NW_027169392.1 coordinate 164,102, forward strand.
AGACCTCCTCTAGTAACAGTTCCTCTAGACCTCTCTCCCAGGTATCGAGAGGAGTCAAAGAGACAAGCTCTACATCACCAGGTGTATCTGTTGCTAGAGAAGGGAGCGGTGGTGAAAGTCTCGGACCTTTAATCACCGGGATTTTACAACCGTCTCTTCCTAGTCCCAAAGCATACGGGAGGTTGGAGGCCAGTGCTGGACGTCAGTGCGCTCAACGTTTTTGTTACGAAAACAAAATTCACGATGGAGACCACGAAGTCCGTCCTAGCAGCGGTCAGAGAGGGAGACTGGATGGTCTCTCTCGACCTGCAGGATGCGTACTTCCACATTCCTATACACCCGGATTCCCAACCGTATCTGAGGTTTGTCTACAGGAATGTGGTGTACCAGTTTCGAGCACTGTGCTTCGGCCTCAGCCCTGCTCCTCTCGTGTTTACGAGGCTCATGAGGAATGTGGCAAAATTCCTTCATTTATCGGGAATTCGAGCCTCCATGTACTTGGACGACTGGCTTCTCAGAGCATCGTCCAATCATCGCTGTTTGCAGGACCTACACTGGACGTTGGGTCTGGCAAAGGAGTTGGGACTGTTGGTAAACTTAGAAAAGTCTCAACTGATTCCATCCCAGACGATTCTCTATTTGGGGATGGAGATTCGTAAGTCTAGTTTTTCGGGCTTTTCCATCTGCCACCCAAATAGATTAAGCCCTGCTCAAAGTCCGACTCATGTTGAAGAAAGACCGTTGTTCAGTAAGAAGTTGGATGAGCCTTTTACAAAACTCTGTCATCCCTAGAGCAGTTTGTCTCGCTAGGGAAGACTTCACCTTCGCCCTCTCCAGTTCCATCTAGACTCTCACTGGAACAAGAGCAAGACTTTAGAAGCTGTATCGATCCCGGTCTCCGAGCCAGTAAAAGCATGCCTGAACTGGTGGGACAGCAACATAAGTCTGAGAGAGGGTCTGTCCCACTGGCAGTCAAGAACCCAAACCACGTGTTGTTCTCAGACGCGTCGGATTTGGGTTGGGGTGCGACTCTGGACGGTCGGGAATGTTCGGGTCTTTGGACGTCGGTTCAGAAGAGCATGCACATCAACGGCAAGGAGCTATTAGCGGTCCACTTGGCCTTGATGAGTTTCGAGAGCATTCTTCGAAACAAAGCTTTGGCGTACATCTCCAAGCAAGGAGGCACTCACTCCCACACGCTGTTCGTGATCGCAAGGGACCTCCTCATCTGGTAAAAAAAATCGAGGCAATCTCCTTGTTGACAAGGTTCATCCAGGGGGACTTGAACGTCTTGGCAGACTGTCTCAGTCGGAGAGGTCAGGTGATCCCCACGGAATGGACCCCTCCACAAGGACGTGTGCAAGAGTCTTTGGGCGACTTGGGGTCAACCCTCCATAGACCTCTTTGCCACCTCGTTGACCAAAAGGCTCCCGACCTATTGCTCGCCAGTCCCAGATCCAGAGGTGACCCACATAGACGCGTTTCTACTGGACTGGTCTCACCTGGACTGGTACGCATTCCCACCGTTCAAGATCGTCAACAAGGTACTGCAGAAGTTTGCCTCTCACGAAGGGACAAGGTTGACGTTGGTTGCTCCCCTCTGGCCCGCGAGAGAGTGGTTCACAGAGGTACTTCAATGGCTGGTTGACGTTCCCAGGAGTCTTCCTCTAAGGATAGATCTCTTACGGCAGCCCCACGTAAGGGATCTTCATCAAAGCCTCCCCGCGCTTCGTCTGACTGCCTTCAGACTATCGAAAGACTCTCAAGAGCTCGAGGCTTTTCGAAGGAGGCAGCCAGAGCTATTGCGAGAGCTAGGAGAGCTTCTACCATCAAAGTATACCAGTCGAAGTGGGAAGTCTTTAGAGACTGGTGCAAGTCAGCATCTATTTCCTCTTCCAGTACCTCTGTAGCCCAAATCGCAGATTAGATCTTTCCAATAATAAAGATCTCCCAGATCTCCTTAAGTCTTTCGAGACCTCTAAGGAGCGTTGTATGGCAACTCCTAGATGGAACTTAGACGTGGTCCTAAGGTTCCTAATGTCCGACAGGTTTGAGCCATTACATTCAGCCTCCCTGAAGGATCTCACCCTCAAGACGCTTTTCTTAGTGTGCTTGGCTTTGGCTAAAAGGGTCAGTGAGATCCATGCCTTTAGTAGGAACATCGGCTTTTCCACAGATAAAGCCAAATGTTCACTTCAGCTTGGTTTTTTGGCCAAAAATGAATTGCCTTCTCGTCCTTGGCCTAAGTCATTTGATATACCTTGCCTGTCAGAGATCGTAGGCAACGAGCTTGAAAGAGTGCTGTGTCCAGTTAGAGCTCTGAAGTTTTATTTAGCTCGGACTAAATCCTTACGAGGTGGATCTGAGGCCTTGTGGTGCTCAGTTAAGAAGCCTTCATTTTCACTTGAGTGAAAAAGACCGTTGCTTGCTTAAGGTTAAGACGCACGAAGTAAGAGCTATAGCAACTTCCGTGGCCTTTAAGCAAAACAGATCTCTGCGAAGTATTATGGACGCGACCTTTTGGAGAAGCAAGTCGGTATTCGCGTCATTTTACTTAAAAGATGTCCAGACTCTTTATGAGGACTGCTACACACTGGGTCCATTCGTTGCAGCGAGTGCAGTAGTGGGTGAGGGTTCTACCACTACATTCCCTTAATTCCAATATCCTTTTAATCTGTCTCTTGAAATGTTTTTAATCTTGTTTTGGGTTGTACGGAAGGCTAAGAAGCCTTTCGCATCCTGGTTGATTTGGCGGGTGGTCAAATGTCATTTCTTGAGAGCGCCCAGATTAAGGGTTTTGATGAGGTCCTGTTGTATGGGTTGTCGCCCTGGATACTTCAGCTCCTGGAAGTCTTTCAGCACCCTGAGAGGATGGCTGGGCTTCGTGAGGAAGGCGGACTAACAAGGCAGAGTAATCGTCAGAGTCAGCTTCCTTACCAGGTACCTATATTTATTTGGGTTTTGTTATGATATAACTGTCAAAAACTCTAAGCATATACGCCGTAAACTGTATTAATACTGGTTTCTACCCGCCACCATGCGTGTGAATCAGCTATTATATATTCACCGGCTAAGTTTAATATTTAAAAATGATATTTTGATTATAAAATAAATTTTTGAATATACTTACCCGGTGAATATATAAATTAAAGGCCCCCCTTTCCTCCCCGATAGAGACCCAGCGGGATGAGAAGAACTGGAGCTGTTTACATGTATATGCGGTATCTGGCCGATAGTTGGCGCTGGTGGGCACACCCGCAACCTTCATGGCGATCGCTCGCGAGTTTTTGTGTTTCTGTCGAGCCGTCCGAGACGGCAGCTATTATATATTCACCGGGTAAGTATATTCAAAATTTATTTTATAATCAAAATATCATTTTTTATGGAGAGTCTTTAATTATTATGGAGTTGCTCCTAAATATGAGAATTTTTCTAAGACTGTTCAAGAGCATAGCAAGCTCAAATTCAATGTTAAAGGATCCCTATCATATGAGTGTCAGGTGAATAGTGGGCTACTCCAAGGGATTTTGTTATTACCTATGTTGTTTATCTTCATCATGGATTTTGTAATACATAGAACAGTTGGGGATGGCAGAGAATGATTGGAGTAGATTAGAAACAGTAAATTACCTGACATAGATTATGCTGATGATGTTGCATTATTAGCAAAACACAACAGGACTTACATAGCTAGCTCACAGGAATGCAAGAAATATCACATGAAGTTGAGCTCAAGATAAATATAAGAAAGACAGAGATGAGAAAAACGGAATATGCAATGGAAGATGAAATATCATTGGAAGAAATGATTAATGAAGTGGATTCATTTAAATATTTAGGAACTATGATCTCTAATACAGGGTCTTTAGAATTGGAGTTTTAATGAAAGATTGGAAAAAGTAAATCAGACAAGGGCTAAGTTGAATAAAATGTGAAAATCAAATCTCTTGAAACTATATGTAAAGATTAGACTATATAATGCACACTGCTAAAACATTGTCAAAAACACGGTATAAATTCTGGAAAAAATTTTGCTACGCAAAGAAAGAAAACCAATTTTATAAATAAAGCAAATTATCATCATCATCACCATCTCCTCCAACACCCATTGACACAAAGGGCCTCGGTTAGGTTTCGGTAGTCGTCTCTATCTTGAGATTTTAAATCAATACTCCTCCGTTCATCCTCTCGTACTTCACGTTTCATTGTCGTAGCCCATGTAGGCCTGGGTATTCCCACTCTTTTGTTGCCTTGCGGAGCCCAGTTGAAAGTTTGGAGAACTAATCTCTTTTGGAGAGTGTGAAGGACACGCCCAGACTATCTGCATCTACCCATCACCATGATCTCACCAACATCTGGCACTCGAGAAATCTCTTAGAGTTTCATTTCTAATTTTCTAATGCCACTTAACTCCCAACATCGTTCCGAGGGTTTTGTTCTTGAATCTACTGAATCTTTTGGATGTTGTTTCATTGTCATATCACGATTCATGTCCATACATTAAAACTAATCTTGCTGAAGTATTATATATATATATAATATATATATATATATATGTGCAAAATTTATCATATATATATATTTAACCCTGGATAGGTAGCGTGGTGTCGGATTTGGCCGGGACGCCTTGCAGGCTCTGGCCTGTCTACCCAGGAGACGTTAGTTGCTCACCAGCTTCATCGCAGGAAACATTCGCCACTTCTCTACTCCGACGCATTCGTCAGATATCGGCCTCCAAAGTTGGAATTGTTGCATATTAGCAACCACGTTACCGTAACAGGGGTATGTCACGCATACGCAAACATTTTGTATTTTACATTACTGTATTATTATTTAGTGAAATAATGTAATTGTGTCTATCGGAACATATCAGTGAATGGTGTAGGTACTTGTACCAATCGCCATTTTGTTTTGAAAGCAGCAAGAATGTGATTTTGAGGGTAATTATTAATTTTCTATTTTTTCCTGTTTTCAGATTTTCAGCATGGCGAAGAAATATCTCAAGGAGGAGGAGTTTTTGGAGCTCCTTTTCGTCAGTAGTGATGAAGAAGAGCCTTTGACCCTTACCTTTGAAGAAGACACTATCCAAGACAACCTGGTCGACAATGAAACCTTGCTGCGTGAGGAAAACGAGGATCAACTTTTGGCTGCTGAAGTAGCGGAAACAGCGCATGAAGAGAGACATGATTTTGCTGTCTCGCACGCAGTTCGTCTTGTTCCGTTGTTCCTGTGACTCCTGTAGAATCTCCTGTGCCTTCTTCAGCGTCTCCTGGGCCTTCTTCAACGTATCCTGGGCCTTCTTCAGCGTATCCTGGGCCTTCTTCAGCGTATCCTGGGCCTTCTTCAGCGTCTCCTGGGCCTTCCTCAGCGTATCCTGCGGTTCCTGTGCCTCATCTTAGTCCCGTGGAGATGAGGAGTAGGGAAAGGAAGAGAGGACCTCTTTGCCTTGCAGAAGGTGTGGTATTGAAGAGATTGCCGGATAACTCTTACATGGCTAGGGACAACACGAAGTGGCACTCAGAGCCAAACCCAACAATGCCACCAATCTTGAAGATTGACCAGTTTGAAAGTGCCGGTCCTACCATGGCTGTCTTCGGGTGTAGGACTCCTGCTGAAGTTTTTGACAAATTTTTGATAAATATAATGCTTGCAGAAGTGGTCATCCACACCAATGACAAAATCCTAACCCTACGGAACAAATACAAGCGGCAAAACGACCCCACCTTCAAGGATGTGACCCTCATGGAGTTACGTGCCTTCCTTGGGATCCTCATCATGACAGGGGCACGAAAGGACAATCATCTGACAGCGGAAGAGATGTTCTCTAAGTCTCTAGGATGTCCCTTCTACAGGAGCATCATGAGTGAGCGCCGCTTCGCCTTTATTCAGAGGGCCCTAC
>NW_027169392.1:180000-185000 GCF_036898095.1 Palaemon carinicauda
CTTAGTTATGACATAATCAATTCATCTTCATGAGTCAAGAACTCAATTTTCTTATTTTGATTACTAATCTTAAGACGATTGGAAATTCCTAAACCTAAACTTGCAATAAAACTAAAGATGTTTAGTACAGCAAAAATAAACGGGTTACGTTTCTCAAGATTATCGTGTCCTACAGTCCACATCAAAAGGTCACGAGCCAAAGATTCTGCCTCCTAAGTCTTATTTTGCAAGTCGTATGATAGCATCTCTGCAACTTTTAGTGTCGATACTAGCGAACTCTCTGTATTAAAAGGAAAATGTCTTCTAGGCATTTCATTTAATGAGACAGCAAACCTTGAAATGGCGCTCTTTAAGCTAGTGACATCATTCTCTGGGAGAAAACTTGCTTGCATGCGCACTTCAACAACTACGTTACTTGATGTAATAAAAACGTCTTCTTGTCTTTCAACTATAGTGCCACAATTAAAATCTATACTTTTAGTTTTAGAGCTCATCCCTCACGAGAAAAATGTCTGAGAGAACAATATCACTCCCAACAATAAAAACTTCATCTTGGAAACCTGTAACGAGAAAAATATATGTAATTACTCCTGTATTAAGAAGAAAAACTTTTAACATATAATGTAATAAAAAAAAGATAAACAATCTTTCCCTCACTTCTTTTCCTCTTATTTTAATTTATGTGAGCCAATGGTACGATTCTCTCATCCGTGGGTTGGGATACGTTTTGAACTCTAAACCTATTGGCCGTTAATGTTTCCAAAATGTTAAATGGGCTTTCAAACTTAGGTGTTAGTTTATTATTGAGTCCTTTACGTACATTTACCTGTATTTATATGTTATCACCCACGGTATATGTATTAGTTGGCTTCGCTATTTTATCATGATTCCTTTTCATTATGATTTGTGATTCTTCTAAATTCTTTCGAAGGATATCAAAATGACTTTTGCTTGCATTTATACATGCTTTTAAAGGATTTGATAGATTAGTTGTAGGCGTTAATACATGGAAAGGCGTTCTAACTGGGGTACCATACAATGCTTCGTGCGGTGACATTTTAATTGATATAGGATATGAATGATTCAGAGTACTCAGTACCACAGGTATTGCAATATCCCAGTTGGGGTCTGATCCCCCTAGTGTTACTCTTAATATATTTAAAACCTTCCCATTTGCTCTTTCCACTAGCCCATTCGACTCTGGGTGATATATCATGGTATTTATTTTCTTTATGCTAAGGAATTCACACAATGAGGCAAGAAAGTGATTATTGAATTCTCCACCCGAGTCTGAGATTATCATATGTGGAATTTCATGTTTACAAATGTAATACTCGTAAAACTTCCTAGCGCATTCAATCACAGTTTTAATTTTAAGCGCTATTAGTTCTGTATATCGAGTTAAAGCATCTATAATTACTAAGAGGTGCTTATTTCCTCTGTCTGACTCGTAAAATCCTGTTAATATATCTAAATGTATGCTTTCAAAGGGTTGATTGGGCACGGGATAAGCCCCTAGGCTGACAAGTGTTTTTGTATGCCCTTTGTTTTCCTGACATGTACGACAATTAGCTATGTGTTTTTTTATATCTGTAAGGGTCGTATACGAATAAAACAATAATTTGGCTTTCTGTGACATTAATGAGAACCCCGGGTGTCTATGCAATGGATTTGCATGCAACCAATTCAGGACAGTGGAAATAAGTGAGATTGGTACCACTACCTGGTCGTTAGTTACATGTGGTGTATTGCGGGTTTTCCTTGTCACGGTCCTACACAAAATATTGTCTTTGATTACATAATTCTGCTGCTTATACTTTTATTCCTTTTCCTTATGATTGTCTTTCAAAGCAATTATAATTTTTTCTAATTTCTGATCTTTTCTTTGCTAATTCTGTAATAATTCAGCACTCCAGCCCCATTCTTCTTGTTCAGATATCATTTTAACAATAGGCATGGATGTTGATATATCTATTAATTCAGCCAAAGTCTCCGTACAAGATGACATGGGGTTGCGTGATAATGCATCAGCAATGATATTTGCTTTCCCAGGTAAATACCCGATTCTCGCGCCAAAGTCTTGAATGATCAAATGCCACCGAGTTCGTTTGGGGCTGTGGTTGAAGCATTTAAAGAAGTTGGTTAGAGGTTTATGATCAGTAAAAACCTTAACGGGATAACCGTATATTATGAACTTAAAATGCACTAGTGAATTATCAATAGCTAGCCCTTCCTTGTCTATTACTGCATACTTACTTTCGGAAGTTTTCAGCTTTCATGAATAAGAAGCTATCGGGAAAATTGTTTCTCATATTGCTGAAGCAATACCCCACCTACTCCTAAGTCTGAGGTGTCTGTTGCAATGAAGAATTCCTTACCGAAGTCAGGAAATTTTAAGATAGGAGAACTACACAGATCATCTTTCAAGGTATTAAACGCCTGTTGATGCTGCTGAGACCATATGAAATCTACGCCCTTCTTCGTCAGATCAGTTAAGAGAGTAGCTATTATTGATAATTGCGTATAAAATGCCTGTAATATCCACTAAAACCCAGAAATTGCTGTATTCCCTTGACATTAGTAGGTATCGGAAAGTTATGGATAGCCGACACCTTATCATGGACTACTTTAAGAGCTTAGCTTGACACCATAAAACCCAAATATACTAATTGTGTTTTGAAAAATTCACACTTACTAATCTTTACCTTTAAGTTATGTTGTCTTAGTCTCTGTAGTACTAATTCTAATTTACGTAGATGTTCTTATAAGGTGTTGGAAAAGATGACAAGGTTGTCCATATAGGTATGCAATATATCCCCTAGCAAGTCTCCAAACTCTATGTTAATCATTCTTGTAAATGTTATAGGAGCACAACGTAAACCAAAAGGCATCCGTAAAAATTCATAATGTCCCCTGGCTGTGTTGAAGGCTATGTATGGGATACTATTTTCTTCTAATGATATCTGGTGAAAGCCTTTAATTAAGTAAGTCCAAACTGGTAAAATATTTATTCTGACCTAACAAAGATAAAATATCGTCAGTACATGGCACTGGGAATCGATCAGGGATTGTTTCCTCAATCAAGCGACGGAAATCTACGCAGATACGCCATGTTCGATCTCTTTTCGGTACAACTATTAATGGAAAATTATAAGGGCTGTTCGATTTCCTAATGACTCGTTCTACTAGCATTTTTCCTACTTCATCATTTATTTCATTCTGGAATTTCATAGGGAGTCTGTAAGAGGGTACGTAGATCATTTTCTGCTTGTCCTTTAATCTTATTTGGTGCTCGATCACATCTGTTTTTTCCTAAGGATCCATCTGTAGTGGAAAAAAACATCATGATATTCAGTTAAAAGTCCAAAAATTTTCTGCTGAATTTCTTCATCTTGAATGTCTTTATTGATTTTATTTTTAATAGATTGCAAAAGGGATTCATCCGCAACTGATTGAGCATGATTGATTTCAGCAACAGTAAGAATACGATGTTCATAAACTTCTACATCCAAGATATGTTGATTTTTGTGAATTAGTAAAGTGGTATTCAAATGATTACAGACTTCAATATGACATTGTTGTTGTGAGCCTACTGTATAAATAGCTTGTGTGACAGACAATCCGTTAGTTTTCAAAGCGTCGGAAAGGATTAAGATTTCAGATCCCGGTAATATTTTCTGTACTTGCACTATTAAATTTGAAGGTACGTTTGGCTCGATAGATTGCGTGCAAGATGATATTACGGATGAACAAGAATTCTGCTGGGTCGCGTATATTATTTCTTTATTAGTGAGACAAGTTATTGGTTCTTCAACATACGTCACTGTTTTATTTGGCGTCTCCTTTTTACCCAAAACTGATTTTCAGGTATTAGAGGACTTATAGAATTTTCCTTTGATATACACGCCGTGCTTGGCAGGGGCTAAGATAATGATTTGAATGCCCATAGATGGGTATCCTATAATAACAGCTGGATACATATCAATGTTTTGTACAACAATAAATGTATCGGCAAACGTGCGCTTACCGACCTTGAACTGAACATGAGTTACGCCTATTACATTTTATTCATTATTTCCTATACCCGAAAGTCTTACTCCGGATTTTTCTATTGGAAATTTCGAAAACAACAAATGATGTGTCCTCAAATCCATGATATTACGTGGACTACCAGAGTAAAAGAAAAATGTAAATGATCTGTGTTCTAAATTTACAGCATATAATGTTGGTTGTAACTCTTTTTGGCTTATTATTATATGAATTTGTTGCAAATCTACGGGAGCATGCACTGATTTACTTAATTCGGCCGTGTGTTTCATAGGAAAATATATTGCCTCACAATGATCTGATAAAACGTTAAATTGATTATTCAATACTACTGATGTTGACATGAATGACCTTGACCCAACATCACTCTCTTCCCCATTGGAGTTAGTTATGTGGTATTTGCTTCACAATGCACATTCTGAAAATTAGTCTGACCTTGCGAGGTCTGGTTTGACGACCCAGGATCAGCGTTATTCGAAGAACTGTTTGTTTGTTTCGGATTTTGAACTATATGGACGTTTGGCTGTTTCTTCTTATTGAAATGAGGATTTTTCTTTTTATTTCCATATGGAACTGACTGTGGAATTGACTGTGTAGTTTTAGGATTCTGTTGTGTCTTACGCGAGTAGCACTGACTATATGAATGAGTTGAACTATTATGTATCGAACAGAATTTCGTTTTGCAGTCCACAATCAAGTGACCTTAACATTTGCAATTATAACACGTCATTCCCGCAACTTGACTTTTATTAACTACATTTACTTGTTGTGGCTTTGTTTAATTTTTTGCAAAAACTTGGGTTAACACGGGATCAAGATCAGGACACTTAGACATGTGTTTCTTTATCTGTTTATATACATCTAATTCCGTACTTGCTGGCGTTAACTTTTTATCGAAACACAGCACTAAAGCTTCAGGTAACATAAGTGTCATGCAAATTAAATACATTAAT
>NW_027169392.1:190000-192500 GCF_036898095.1 Palaemon carinicauda
AAACACCTGCAGCATTCTTCACCAAGTCGTGCACTAATTTCTCCAATGTTCCAAATGGGATGCTTCATATTGGATTTCTGTGATACCATGAACAGGGGCTGACTGGTAGACTTCATGTGATGACAGAGAAGCACCAAGATGTCAGTATCCTCTGCTATAACGTATGTTACCTTGCTAACTGCCATGTTAACTGCATCTTGCACTATTCGAAAATCTGCATCTCCCTCTGCATGCTTTGTAGATACACCATGCTCCTTCCGAGTTTCAGACAGAAAGTTGACAAATCTTTGATTGTTTTTATGGTTTGCTAAAAATGCCTCCTTAGTTCCAAAGGTAAAGACTTTAGTGCGTGTCAGGTGAACATCTGGGGCAACATTTCAGCCCCTAGCACGCTTTTGATGAGTCACATATTTTGTTGATGCAGTATTGCTATATCCATCGAAGACAACAATAGGAAAGCTATTCCTCTTGACAAGAACAACATATTTGGATACAATATCTTCATATGTTTCTCCTGCAATCCATTTGATGCGTTGAAGCAAAGATCCACCATCAAAAACAGAACATTCTGCATCAGGGATTGACTCAGCTTGACTTATAGTGGATTTTGCTATGGCATCTGCAAGCTGAGATTTGGTGGCAATTCGAGGAAGTCCATTGCTTGTGAACAGTGATGATGGGTATACAGAGAGCTTAAACCTCATGATCTCACTTAAGTTGATTTCAGCATTACTGGCTAGCACAAGTAACCGCTGAAATAGAGCTTGAGGATCTACCTGCACTTCAACCCCATCTGTTACTATCTTCTGACTCATTGTCTTGATTTCGTATTTCTTTCTGAAGATATAGTTTGCTGCATTTTGGTCTTCCATCATCTTGATTATATTGTTCCCAAAATCTTTTGCAAGGTGAGCATTTGACTGTGGTGTGGATAATCCTGGAATAATGTTGTACAAATACTCACTTTCTGTGAGAGGACTATGTTGTTCTAGGTACTGGAAAATCTTTGAAGAATCCTCCTGATCTCTCATCCTTCTGGATTCAGTCAAGTCTTTGTTTCTTTCAGTGCCAGTCTTCTCCGGGACACTCTTTACTTCATCACTTATCTGAACAAAGACTGGCATGGCTTGTAACCATCTTGTTCGTTGAATTTCATCCATACCTCGTCATGTGTTAAGCCTCCTGTTGACTTTATGGATTTCATTAACACCTGCTCAATAACAAGATCTGGTGCTAACCTAGCCCAGTATCCATCCGATTTCCTAATGACTAACAAACCAGACTCAATAAGTTGGTCATAGAGTTTCTCCTTCGTTTTCTGTAGGTCCACCATGTCCTGGAGGAATAGATGTGCTGATTTTGTGTAGTTATTGTGTCCAGAGGCAGCAAAGAATGGAAGCATTCTTTATAGTGCCCTGAAGTACAATGCTGGCTGGCTGGTTCTTTGACCTTGTGAGTGCATATCGCAGGATATCCATCATCTCCATGTACTGAACCCATAATTTTCCATTAGGGCTCTGTTGTAGCTGATCCTGAATATCTCCGAGCCTCTCTTCAACTTCCAATATGTTCTGGTCTTTAGCTTCTACTTCTGTTTCTGTTGATCAAAGAACTTTGTCAAACTTCTGTAATGCTCCATCTATTGAATTCTGAGTGGCCTCATGATCTGATGCTTTCTTGACCACTGATACATTCAAAGCAGCATCAACTAAGAAGTGGCCACATACTTCTCGCTCATATGCCTTTCCAGTCAGCATATGGTTGACAATGTTAGGCCCATACACAAGCTCTAGTAGTGTTCTTAGTCAACTATCTTTCATGATGTGGCCCATAGTGCCCAGGAAGCTCATTAAGGTATGGTATGTCCAGAGGATGATAACAATATGTTTGAGTTGGTTTCATGGCTGATGATATGCCTTGCCTTGAGCCACAAGGGTTGATCAAATGTGATGATAGGTGATATGTTATATTTCATGCTCTCGTTATTTACAAACATCAGGGTAGTAAAGATACAGTTCAAATTGTTTGGATCCAAGTCAACCATTAATAAGAAGTGGAAGGATGCTTTTCCTAAATGGCTACCTCGGGTAATGGTCTGCATAAAGCCGGACCATCCTGGCCTGTTGCATCTATAAGGAAATGAAATCTTCCAAAGGGTATCAAGATGATCTCTGATGTCATCATGGACAATGGACGATACTGCTCTATCATCGGCTATGCAGGCTTTAAAAAGTTGAAATTTGAGAAGATACGTCAGTTCAAACAGTGAGAACGGTCGCCATTTGGAATATGGAATTACTCAAATTCAGAATGGCTGAATTTGTCATATTATTTACTGTGGTGTTCCAAAGACTCTAAATGACACATTCGTGCATAGAATAAGCTATTGCAATTTGTTTTACTGAACCTTCTATTTTCATCTGTTTTGCATGAATTAGAATTGTGTTTATTTGTGTGTGTGTGTTTCTTTTGCAAAATATCGAGATATAATGGGAAAAAA
>NW_027169392.1:202500-222500 GCF_036898095.1 Palaemon carinicauda
TTTCTGGCTGGTGCAACCATTTCCGTTAAACCCTGGACAACAAATATAGGACTTGTTCTTTCGGAGGAATGGAATCTATTGACCGAATTTCTGATCAGTACAAAACGGATTTTGAGCGAAGTGAAAAATCTATTTTTGGGTGAGGTAGCCATGTCGTCCTGATGGAAGTTCCTTCATTAGTAGCTTCCTAGGTTATATGTGACTAGAGTGATATATCTCAGAAAATTTACCGAAGGTATCCAGAATTATAACTCCTGGAGTGAATATCCCTTAAATTTTTACCAAGGGATATCGCTTAAGTACATATCTTAACACATCTCATAGATATCTACACCCCTAATAGCGTTTTCACTTCGAGAGGGAAAAGTAGCAAGAATATGGGAGAGTCGTTAAAGAGGTAAACTCTCAACTCTCCTACTGTACTGTAAATAGCGAGGCGCCACCAAGCCATTCTTCGTAGCTTTGTAGGTGTTGCAGATACAGTTATATAGGGAGGGATTCATTATCCTTTTGTCAAAAAGAGAGCGGGTCCATCAGGACGACATGGCTACCTAACCCAAAAATAGATTTTTCACTTTACTCAAAATCAGTTTTTCGGGCTTAGGCCATTTCATCCTGATGGAAGTTTACCAAAGCATAAATGTGTATGTGAATTTTCAATGGTGCCGGTAACTCAAGATAAATATTTCCTATTTGGTCCTCTAGACCTAGAAACACTTCATGTTACCGTTATACATCAATTAACTGATCATAAACTATGTCAGTTCTTCCTGCCCCTACAGGGAAGAGTCTGGGTAGACTATAAAAAAAAAAAAAAAAAAAAAAAAAAAAAAAAAAAAAAAAAAATAAACGAGGATAGTGAGTTCAAGGAACAATCTAGCAAACAGTTTGTATATTATGTGTCATCATATACATAAGGTATAGTTTGTACATAGATGGTATATCTCTGTATAGGCTACTAATACCTCCCAAGTCTGGCTGTAAAGAGACAGACAGGTTTAACTACGTGTAGGAAACCTTAGACCAGTAAAATGAACAGTTTAGTACAATCAGCTCTTGCCTGTTTGCTTGGAACAGTCTTAACTTTAGTTCCCCGATATTTTCTTAAATATTAAAAGAATCAAGGATGCTCTGACTTTATTCCTAATCTAGAATGTTTGAGGCGAAAGAGACGCAAAGATTCCTTCTATTGTATATTGCACAATTAGAAATCATGGATATATTCAATTACATCTTATACAGAACAATTCTGCATAAAAGCATAAATAGTAATAACAGAATTAAAATAAGTTTCACCTGAAAAGGAAAACATCAGCCACTCTAAGGGAAATATAAAATTTCGCTAAGTATTCTGTTGTTACTAGGAACATTGTGCATATAAGTATGCCTGGCACTTGTGTCAGTCCATTATGCTTAATGCCACCTGTGTAGAGAGAACAGTCTATAGTGTTATCACTAAACACAATACTCAACATGATATGACTTACGAGTCTATCATGTACACCCTTCACTAAAAGTCCCAATTAGTGCACTGTTCTTGCAGTAATCAAGCGGCAGGCTTTATAATACTGCCTGCCGCCACCACATGATATTTTATTTCCTCTAATTGCTTCGCATAGTTTTTGAAGAAAACTCTGAATGACTTCCATCTAGTATAAGCCCGAAGGCTTTCAAACGACATCGTCTGAAAGAAATTACGAGACGAGGCAACTTTTCTCGGATCACGACCTGCAGGTGTATAGTCTGGATCTGCTCTGTGTATAAAATAGGTGATTTTTGCCTTTAAGTTTTCAAGGATAATGTTGAACCAGACATCTCTCCCTTGAAAAAGCTGACCTCCCTTAAAGTCTGAAATTCTACGAAGATAGACCTTTAGGCATTCCCCTGGGCAGAGGGATGCTACTTCCTTCAGAGGGCAGATTCTCCAGGGACCCCATCTTTTAGTGGGTAGCTCGTTCTTGGCGAGAAACTTTGGATACGAAAAGAGGTTCAGTTCTCAGAGTCTGTGAAGTGAATGTGGCCATCATCCCTCGAGAGGGCCACTATTTTGCTAACTCTTGCTCCTGAGGCTAGTGCAAATAAGAATACCACCTTTTGAGAGTTGATGCTAAGTGAAGAACCTTATCCAAAGACCATGAAATGGGCCTTGGAGGAGCTGCGGGCCGAAGATTATTGAAGATTTCATTAGAAAAATTTATCTGGAAGGGATACAATATTGGATTCTTCCAGAAAGACTCATATTGTCTTCTTGTTGACCCAGACTTGTATTCCTCTAAGAAGTTAATACTGTCTCTAGAAATCCGAAACCGTTTCTTGACCGCCAAGGCGAGAAAATCATGAGTTGAAGGTTCTGGGTTTCTCTGATGAAGCTGAGACCGTCAATTTCTGCACTTGCTGAGTCAAAACTGGGTCCGGTAACGGGGTCAGCTTCAGGCGTAGTTCCGTTATTAAAGGGAACCAAACACTGTTGGGCCACTTGTGGGCCACTATTGCTGCCATCCCCCGAAAGGATCTCAGTTTGTCGAGGACTTTCAGCAGAAGGTTGGTTGGAGAGAACAGGTAGGTCCTGGACCACCTGTTCCAATCTATGGACAATGTGTCTGTCGCTTCCGCTAGAGGATCCTCGTACGGGGCTACATACCGGGGTAGCTTTTTACTATAGCTTGTTGCGAAGAGGTCAATCTAAGTCCTGGGACTTTGCGTAAAAGAAGGAGAATGATTTGCCTCTATGGACCATTCTGACTCTATCGCGTTGACCTTGGATAGAGCTTCTGCTGTCAAATTGTGGAACCCTTGAAGGTGGACTGCTGATAAATGCCATCTCTTCTTCTTCGTCAGACGGAGGATGGACAGTATCACTTGAACTATGTGAGGCGATCTAGAACCTTTCCGATTTAGGCTACTCATTACAACTTCGCTGTCTAGAACCAGACGGATGTGGATTGAGCAGCGAAGTTTCAGTTTCTTCAGAGAGAGAAGGAACCGCCATGGCTTCCAGAAGGTTGATGTGGAAGGTCTTGAAGAGGGGAGACCAGGTTCCCTGGTCTTTCCGATAATGAGAGTGACCTCCCCACCCCACTTTTGAGGCCTCCGTGTGAACGGTGACTGCCGGTGTAGGTGGTTCAGAGGTGCCTTGCCCTTCAGGATCTTGGCTTCCGAACATGGCTTGAGTAGTGATCGCAGACGATTTGGAATCGGTCTTTGTAGATCTCTTCGAGCGTTTGATGCGTAGTTTCTCCAAACTCCTGATGCATCTCTTAATTGTCTTTTCACAATTGGGTCTGTCATTGGGGCAAACTGGAGGGACCCCAACGCTCTCTCCTGTTGCCTTCTTGATATCCTGTTGGATTGAAGAAGTCTCTTGACAGATCCTGTTATCTCTTTCCTCATCCTCGATGGAATGGAAAGGCAATGTAACTTGTAAGGCCCAGTGGACACCCAGTCACTGGAACTTTTGAGCTGGAGATAAACGAGACTTTTCTAATTTGATCTTAAATTCTAAGTGTTCCAGGAACTGGATCACTTGCTTGGAGGCTTGCCTGCACTCTTCCTCAGATGCTTCCCACCCCAGCCAGTCGTCAATGTAGGTTACTACCTGGATCCTCTTCAGGCATAGTTGATGAATGACTCCATTCGCAAGCTTGGTGAATGACATTGGGACTATGTTTAGACTGAAGGGTATGGCTCTAAAAACGTACTTTCTTTTCAGTAGTTTGAACCCTAGGTAGGGGGAAACTTGACGGTAGATTGGAACATGCCAATACACATATGTCATGTCTATGAAGACTGTGTATGCCCATTTGGCAAAAAAAAGGTCCTTATGTGTTGAAGCGTCAGCATTCTGAACTTGTGGTTCACTATGAACTGGTTGAGTGGTGATCGGTCCAGAATGAGTCTGAGCTTTTCCGAATTCTCCGGAACACAAAATAGCCTTCCTTGGAATCTGATGGACTTTACCTTCCGTATAACTCTTTTGTTCAGGAGTTCCTGAACATATTCTTCCAGAATGGAGGTTGAATGCTGGAAGAATTTGAGGAAAGTTTTGGTGGAGTTGAGCTCCACCTCCACCCTAGTCCATTCATGAATAGGCTGTGGGCCCAGGGATCAAAGGTCCCGGAAAAAGGGAAGTCTCCCTCCTACCGGTAGCATCTCACTTAGAGTGCTGGTTGAAGGACTTGCCTCCTTGGCCACGTCCATCTTTGTTACCCCTACCTCTGAAGGGGTGTCTAGAGGATTCTCGAAAGGAACCTCGAGTCTTCAGCCTGAAAGTCGTCGATTGGCTTTCAAAGACTGGGGTGAACACCGGCGATTAGGTCGTCAGTGTTTGGGGCACCAGTTAGAATGTGGTGGTTGGTTGTGCCACCTTCTGGGGCACCGTGGCCACGGAAAGCTGTTGCTGTTTTCTAGGCCGAAAGGGCACTCTTAGTTGTTTTGATTTATTCCTCAGCTGGGGACCCTCGTCAGCAGAAGATTTTTTTTTGAGGACAAGCCCCATCTGGAGAGGAGATTCCTGTTCTCCGTAGCAGCTTTGTCCACAACCACTTTGCTCTCTTCGCTTGGGAAGAGGTCTCTTCCCCAGATATTGGAGGTTATGACCTTGTTTCGTGTCTCACCGTAGCCGAGGGGAACACGAACTCTCTACAAGTCCTTCGGGCTTTGAAAAAGTTGTACAAGTCCTTGGTGACTATCGCCAAATGAGATTTGGCGAAGACCATGTACATACCCAGGGTGTCGGGGATGCTTGCCATAGTCTCTAAGACAGTCTGCAGAGACATGGAAGCAGCAAAACGTTCCTTAGTCTTTAGTTCCCTGCGCAGGAGAGACTCTGACAGCTTCGGGAGGTCTTCGCCGAACTGTCGTCCAGCAATATCTGCCTCCAGCTTCCCAACTGTGAAGGTGTTATGAACATCCTTCCAGTCTTTATCATATGATGGAAAAAAACAAGGAAAAAGGGTCTACACTCCTCCAGTTTAGGGCAAGGTTTCCCTAATTCGACTGCCTTTAAGGCTGCCTTAAACCTTTTGTCCAAAAAGGGGAAGGAACATTTGGAGTCAGCAATAAAGGACAAGTGCTTTTTGCTGAGAGCCGGCACCTTGGGGCTAGTAAAGGTCCTCTTTTTCAAGATTGCCGTATGTAAGGCCTGAGCCTTAGAGAGTTCGGAGACAATCGTCTCCTTCAGCTCTGTTTTCTCCTTGGATGTCGGTTCCGTCCTCAGACGGACATAACAATCCGGGTAGGCCCCTTCGCTGGGCCAAAACTCAAATTCCTCCAATTGGACAGTGCCCAGTTTCTCCGAGAGGAAGATCTTCTCCCCTGACATTGGCATATGCTCTGCATATCTCCAAGGGTTAATGTCAGAGAAATCAGGGGGATCCTTGACATTTAGCTTCTTTGGGGCTAAACGTGATGCAACCAGCTGATGCATTTCCATCCAAAAAGAAGCTTCTTTGTCAAACGATTTCTTCTGAATGTCCTGCACCATAGACAGCAGCGAGTGCAACGTACTCGTGATGGAATCTAACTGGGGTGCAGTAGATGAAGTCAAAGGCAACAGCTCAATCACCGAGGCTGATGATAGCGAAATCGTATCGGTCTTATCAACTTCGGCCTCAGGAGGTAGATCATCCTCCTGCTCCAGTTCTTCGACTAGGAGATTATTCACAGTCTCCTCTGAGACAACCGACATGTTGTCACCTAATTGGATGCCCTTCAAGGCTTCCGATACATCAGATTCTACCGAAATTTAAACAAGGGGAATCCCAGGTTGAGCCTGAGGAATGATTGCATCCGCAGATGCCCTAGGGAAAAACAGTCCTCCATCCTCTTACTAGGAAGGTATGTGCCAGAGGTGTTCATCTAAAAACCTCTGACCCAATTTCGCAGCGTGTCCCTTGCTGCATCCCTTGACTCAGTAGGCTTTTGACCATCAAAACTCTCTTTTACCAGTTTGTTACAAATGGTACATACCTGTGGGTCCCAGTATTTGAGGTCTCTTTTAGTGACTGCGCAGCGAGCATGAGCCCTGCACACCTCATGGCCGTAAAAATTTATGTTATGGACTCTGCAAAAGCTGTTCCCACACTTGGGATGCTTCTTCTGTAAAGAAAGAAAAGCTATAAGTATTAGGTAAAATTCTCAGATTTCAGCATACATATTTTAATTAATATTTTATTAATATTAGCTTGGATAGAGTAAGCTTTAAGGTAGGAAAGACACCTACATGTGTTTCCCTTCCAGCCATTTGCTATGACCTCCTCCCATATCGAACTAGGAAATTCATAAGAATTATATACTGGAAGAAAATAATCTATGATATATAGCGTCTTCTTGACACAAATTCCATTATGTTCAATATAGTGGATAATTTAATGGAAATAACCATTAATAAAGGAGAGAATCATTTCTCCTAAAACTATGGTCTCACAAATGGCTGCACAAGAACCACCAGTAGGTTGGAAAAAATTCTTAGGGTACAGCAGTAACTGGTGGCAGTATGCCGTCAGTATTGCCGGCCCTGACGGCATGTATCGGGCCCGGCGGCACTGCTGGGCCTGCCGACACTGCCGGCCCCACAGACACTGCCGGCCCGGCCGACACTTGCCGGCCCGGCCGACACTTGCCGGCCCGGCCGACACTTGCCGGCCCGGCCGACACTTGCCGGCCCGGCCGACACTTGCCGGCCCGGCCGACACTTGCCGGCCCCGGCCGACACTTGCCGGCCCGGCCGACACTTGCCTGCCCAGCCGACAACTGCCGGCCTAGCCGGCACATGCCAGGCTAACCGGCACCTGACGGGCAGGCCGGCACATGCCAGGACTGCCGGAACATGCCGGCCTGTCTGGGCTAATGAAAGTAAATACTATCTTAAATATAAGATTGATGGAAGTCAAAGGCCGGCTGCCGGCAAACAACTCAGTTGCCGGCAGCCGGTCATAGGATTCTTGCCTTTGGATCATCGATCAGCAACGTCCAAGGCAAGAGGTGGCAGCGAACTGCCGGCCTAACCATCCATATAGACGTCGGCAAAACTAACTGCCGGCAACTAGCCCATAAATGAAAGTAAAAGAGAAAGATAAGGATAGAGGACGGCAAAGAATCAGCTATGCCGGCCTACATTGCGAAAGAGTGTGCCAGTGGAAGAGGGAATATTATTCGGGCTTCCACTCAACCATATCCCATCATAAGGCATATGAAAGGCAGTCCAAGGGAGGACTCGAAGGCACACTCAAAGATATGAGGTTACCTGTCGGCAGCCGGCCTAGCTGGTAGCAGACAGAGAACCTCAGGCCAGTTCTACAGATACCCATAGGGACATATGTAGAACCACGGCCAGAAGGGTGATGGGTCATCCATCACAAACGAGATAGCGGGGAAGGGGTAAAAAGTCCATAAGTAAGGTAATACTCTAGGTCATTACCTAACCTGAAGGATTCTGATCTCAAAAGTAACCTCAAGTAGGGGAAATCATTTCCCTAGATTGGGTTAAGCAAATAAGAGAACGCCCATAGGACATAACTCATAGAGAATAGAATCTTGTACTAGGGATCTTAAACAAGGAAGAATCCTATCTTCCAGTTAAAAAACCCTAGGACAGGACTGTCTGCTAGACCAGGAAAGGGGAAATTGTAATACAATAACCTCTAAATGTCCTAGGGAGGACTAGCCTCCTGAACAGCAACTAGGCTAACTGGGAAGTCATTTCCCAAGGTAGCAAGATGCCTAACACAGACTTACTCTGATGTCCCGTCCTCAACTCCAAATCGAGGATTGGCAAAGAATCAGCTATGCCCATCCAAGGAAAGCAGAGAGAAGCGAAATGCCCCAGTAAATTTTGCCCGAACATAGTTCACAGCAAATTTAACTGAGGATAGCCTAGGCTAATCAGAGGGAAAAGGAATTGCTCTTAGATCTCATAGAGATAGTATTGGCTTAAAAGGTTATAGGAGGTATCAGTCTCCCCTTAAAAGACAATACAAGAGCAATAAGG
Source organism: Palaemon carinicauda (assembly GCF_036898095.1). Classification (NCBI taxonomy): domain Eukaryota; kingdom Metazoa; phylum Arthropoda; class Malacostraca; order Decapoda; family Palaemonidae; genus Palaemon; species Palaemon carinicauda. The sequence continues at coordinate 210,488 of NW_027169392.1, forward strand.
GACATATATAAAGTATACTAAAGCCCTTAGGCTATTAAGCCAAAGAGCATAGAGAAACGTTCATCGAAACTCTAGCATACTATAATGGAAGAGGAAAAAATATACAGTAATATCTTAATTGTATAAAATATAGCCTGAGCTCCAATAAAACTCTACCAGGAAGGTTATATCATGCATGAAGTGTGAAGAGCCTAGGCTAGGAAGCCTAGAACATGGGAGGGTTGATCATTAAAAGCCAAATCCACGACAACAATGACATAATACAAAAATCCCTAGCTAAATAACTAATTAGCTAAAGTTATTAAAGCGAATAATGCCGGAAAAATCGTTCTTACTAACTAAATGAACAAGAAGAACGACTGTGTTCAAGACGCCCTCTGGCAGGCAACAGCTCTTGTTACGTTAAATACGATCTCAATCGAAGAGAAAAACTGACAAGAGCTTACATATACACAACTCAAAGATATTACTTAACTTTCCAGAAGCAAATGAGGCTGGTGAAGACATTATTGAAACGAAATAAATCCAAAATAGCAAGATAACACGGGATAAACAGCGGTCAACAAAGCTACAAACGAAAGAAAGGCTTGGTGGTGCCTCGCGGTGGCGATTCGGCGCACTATTTACAGTACAGTAGAAGAGTTGAGAGTTTACCTCTTTAACGACTCTCCTATATTCTTGCCACTTTTCCCTCTCGAAGGGAAAACGCTATTAGGGGTGTAGATAGCTATGAGACGTGTCAAGATACGTCCTTTTGCGATATCCCTTAGTAAAGATTTAAGGGATATTCACTCCAGGAGTTAGAATTCTGGATACCTTCGGTAAATTCCTTGGGATAAATCACTCTAGTTACATATAACCTAGGAAGCTACTAGTGAAGGAACTTCCTTCAGGACGACATGACCTAAGCCCAAAAAAGTAATTCTATTGATAATGAATACATGAAATTGTTAATAGAAAGGAGCAGTTGAATATAAATAAAAAATTGAAAGTAGAACGATTTAACTGAATAATGATAAAATTTTATAATTATTTATGAGGAAAACGTTTTATTTTTTTTTTCTTTTTGTAGGAGATACAAAATACTAAAAGGAAAGTAGAATTATTTAACCTAATAAGGATGATTTTAGAATATTGTTTATGAGAAGGAAAATTTTTATACTGCTTTATTAATTAAATAAGATACAAAAATAATAATGAAAAAATATTCTTACATAGACCAGCACCTCCTAATAGCTCGAAGCCTTTTTTCCGGCTAAAAACATTACATCTGCACTGAGAGATCGGTAACTTTATGTCCCTATAATGTCCAGACCAAATAAAGAAGAAAAAAAAAAAAAAAAAAAAAAAAAAAAAAAAAAAAAGGAGAAGCAATTACGGGCGTGAGTGTTACAGAAACCATGGCGCTGGAGGGTCAGAATGAAAAGGTTAAACAGTTGGAACTAACTTGGCTGTTTTTTTTTTTTTCTTTCTTTCTTTCTTTTTTTAGAGACGCTATTTCTGTATTTTCATCGTTTGTCAGTGGGGAAGTTTTTGAAATCTTTCTTGTAATGCCATGCAACAAATAGGGTTCTCTTGTACGCATATTTCCAATATGTAATAAATATTCAAATTTGAATTTAATTACATGTACCACGATTTTTTAATTTTGCATGTATCAACTCTGTAAAAGAAAATAAAATCACTGAAATTGAAGAAAAATATGACAACCAAAGAATTGGGTTACAAAGGGAAAATGATCAATACATGGATGGCCATCTAGGTATCGTAGTTACCTGTTCAGTCAACAGATAAAAGACCTTTAGGGAAATTAACCTAGTCTAATAAATTGGGCATAAATGGAATATTTTTCTAATCTAGGCCTTGAACAAAATAAGGGAACAATAAAAGACTTTGAAGTTCCCTAAATATTTCAAACAGGCGTTGAATTATAAATAAGACCAACCCTTTATTTAATTTTTTTTTTCCAAGCAGTGAGGAACCACTCGGATTACAAATAATCTAAAATTTTCCGCTATATTCCACATATACGTTAATTGAAAATAGTTTTTATTACATATTTTACGTTATCCTAATATGAACACATTGCGGTAACGTGAAACCTTTTTAGAAAATCATGAGGATTATTTTTTTTTGTCACTAGTTCATTCACATGTTGATTAGGTTAGGATAATTTTTTTATCAATTGTTCAAAATCCAATTATTCATATATTATGTTTTTTCATCAAGCTTCTATTTTCATAATGATATTTTGTATTTCTTGAAACTCCTCAATAAATAATCAAACAAATTATATATGTATATATATCTATATATTTATATATTTATATATATATATATATATATATATATATATATACATACACACACACACACACACACACACACACACACACATATATATATATATATATATATATATATATATATATATATATATATATATATATATATATATATATATATATATATATATCATTTAAACCACGACACATAAAAAGTTAAATCTCTCAATTGTATTTGAGAAAGTAGACAAAACCACGAACCATCTCTATTGGGCTAATGACCTGGAGGTGTCCTAAAAGAATTAATAGAGGAATAACATATATTACTGGAAGCAGTCAATAGCTTCCCTGTTTCCAGTCTGAGAAATACTTTACGCAAAACTAACCACTTTAACCCTTTTCAATATCCTTGTATTAAGTAATGAGAGAGAGAGAGAGAGAGAGAGAGAGAGAGAGAGAGAGAGAGAGAGAGAGAGAGAGAGAGATTGGTTAGCATTTTTATAGTAATGGTTTAGTTGTGGTACGAGATGACATGCATACATTTGCAGAACAAAACCTCAGTGAAGGTATGCCACCTGTATTTACCAAAACACACAGGTGCCTTCATAGATGAAGAGCCTACCGTTGCGGTTGACTTCCGTGGTGTAGTTGGTTATTTGTTGTTTGGTTGTTCTAGTTTCTTTATATCCCATTAGCCGGGCAGGATACTTAAAGGGCAACTCAGATCCACTCTTTACATAAGAGATCCAGCTGGAGTCATTAGCGTAAATGTCAACGACTCACTAAAACTATAAAACAAAGAAATGGGAATCGACATACTCGGAGTGAGCTTCTCCTCAGGGTTCGAACACTTCTCTGTCATTTAACACATATAATAAAAAGAAAAAGCAAATCCTTTTCACACCAAATTTTTAAGCCGAAGATCTGTAACTAATGAAGTAACAGAATTCTACAAAAAAGCCTTTTCATTCCTGTACAAATAATTTATTAAGCAAAGTTTTCTCCTAGAGTCATGTTACCTCATTATACCATAAACTTAGACTAACGAGAGCTTTGAGAAAGAAAAATATCTTAAAAACATTGGAAATTTTAAAACAAATGTAGAAATAAATCCAACTATTTGAAAATATCTATTTTCACATATGAAGATCACTTTCCATGTAATTAAATCGTATTCATCCAGAGATCTACGGAAACTAAAAGTCATAGACCAATTAGCGAGCTCTGCTGAATCATTCAGGAAGGAAGATCGTATCATATCAGGTAAAAATCTCTAATAAACCTAAATAAGGGAACCCACTGGAACCTCTGTGCAAAACGTTGCACTCAAATAAGACTGCACCAGCAGCGTATAAAGTGGCTCAGAACGTGTTGGACTTTTTCTTGGTCCAGTTTTCTTCAATAAGTTGCAAAGTCAAAACTACCAATAGGAATTGGAATTTCGACTAAGAATGGTAAAAGAAATCATTCCTAAGAATAGCAAGGATTAGAATGAGTAGATACCCTTCAATTTCTTTTATGATCTAATCATTTATGACTCTTAATCGTTTTAAAAACACTCGCTGTTTTTTTTTTTTTTTTTTTTTCATGTTAATTTTTTCCTTCACGTTAATCCTAACATTAAACATACCCTTTAATTCAGTGATTTTATGTCCTTATCTGATTCATGCCATTTTTTTCACTTTCTGCCATAAACTGTTTAAATATTTTTTTCATCTCTCTACATTTAACTATTTATTAAATGAGGACCTTTCACACGTACTAATCTACTGTAAATAGTAATCTCTACTGTAAAATATTTGGCATTTTTAGTCTAATATTTTTTCCCCTTAGTTTGAATGTATTTTCCTTGAGAGCCGACTCGATAGAGGCCCCTCGGATAACGTTCAGTTTGGCACTGCCGTGGAAAGACACCTCTCTAATTTGGAGCCTTTGAGGTCTTCGGTGAAATTAATACATTGATTCTGTAAAATTACTTTCACCTGCCCGTCCTGATTTTATGCATGTTCTTCTACCTAGATGTATCAATTGTGTAAGATTACTATATATATATATATATATATATATATATATATATATATATATATATATATATATATATATATATATATATATATATATATATATGTGTGTGTGTGTGTGTGTGTGTGTGTGTGTGTGTGTGCGCGTGTGTGTGCGTGTTTGTGTGTGAATATATTTGTGTTTGTGTGTTTGCGTGTCAGTGTGTGTTTGTACGGCCTATTTACTATAATTCAATCAGAATTTTATCTTAGGGGTTTCATTGAAGACTACGAAATGTGTCTTATTTAAGTAAACCATTTCTTTGACCTGATCTTCAGACGTTTGTAGCATTTGCTAAATTTCATCCTTAATATGATATAAGTCTACTTCATATCTTAATAATCCAATATATAACTTTTTTGTTCCATATAATGTATGGGAATGACATGAATTCGTATATGAGATACACTAATGGGACAAAACAGTATTTTAATTTTCTCTGTATTGTATAGTTTTTATGAATCCAAGGAGTCAGGTCTCAACTATTTTCATGATGCCTTGTTTATGGAAGATAAATGATTGTAAATATGAAGCGAAGTGAAAATCCTTATATCAATGCTCAGACCGACTACATATAAACAATAATTATGGAAAATATTTCATTTTCATTGGATTTTGTATCAGATAAATAGTCTCCATTAACAATGCATTAGCTGTAACCAATACTATTAAAAGCATCATGGCTTGCTAAATAAATTCTGTAAGAGACAAAATAAAAATACCTGAAAAAAAGAAGGAAAATCAAAATATCAGTCTACACTTCATTCATTATTAATTTCTCTGTCATCTCGCCTTATTGTTGATCTCGTCAGGTCGGAGGAAATAGCGAGAATGAGAAGGGGATATTATCTGCTAATGACTTACATGCATCTTCCCTCATGATAAGGTGTCTTGAAGTCATCATAACATCAAAGTTACAACGTCAGAGAAGGATCGCCAACAATTGACAAGGGATTTGATTGAGGAGTTTCTCTTGCGGTTGTATATTTGGCAATCGTTCTCCTCTTGATGCAGAGCGAGCTTGAATTTCATGGCCCTTCAACCACTGGCGAAATTAATATATTGCCCCCGTTAATTGCTTGCTTACTTTTTGTTTGGCGCATGATCTATTTAAAGTTTTTTTTTTCTGATTGCAAATTTTTAAATGGCAAACATTTATGTTTCGGAAACTGAGAAATTATCTGCTTCATAGATTTTAACCTTTTTAAAAAGCATACTCAATATATAAGATTAAAACTCTAATTATCACACATTTTTTATTTATGACTAGTTTTGGTTTTTATCAGTCAGATATAATAAATCTTATAATTTTCTCTCGCGAATTTATTCGTGCCAGCTATGCAGGAATCAAGTTTGACTCACTGGTAAATTGTCTCCATTTAATATTGATAACTCTTAAATCCTGATATCCCCTCCTGTTTTAACTATGAAATTGTTGAGGTTAAAATAATTTATGTCTTGGCACACGCTAACCCTCTAACAGCCTTAATAATTAGCCTTTCCAATTTGGAGCACACCAGAGTAGGGAAAGCATCGTTTCTGAACGACCAAAGAAAATATACATTAACTTTGAATATCAGAAACTAATGTCACTCTTCCTCAAATATCAGCAGCGACAAGATGGAAATATCTGGGCCACACAAAGTAGAATATCAAAGGTCAGTGGTTTTAAATGGCTAATAAATGTCTTCTTGGTAGTATCTCTATATGATATAAATGTAAAGAACAGAGGATTTGAAATGTAGTAATTGGGAGACTAGTTTATTTTTTGATTCTCTATAATGACAAAAGTACATACATTTGTAGAGATATTGCTCGATAAGTTTCTATTCGAATGAAATATGGAATTTTGAATCTTTCAACTTTGAATTGTATATTGAAACTGAGTATATTGATAATAAAAAATTATCAAAATAAAATAATTGTTTTGGTTTACGGAAGAAAAATATTTTTCTCTTCACTACTTTCCCTGGAGAATATATTTATTTTTTATTGCATTACATCAGGAAGAGCTCTTGCAATTTTGCCAATGCTGATTAGGACGCAACACAGTACACGTCGTGTGACCCATTAAGGAAATGGTTGTTTGTGAAAAGCGGGAAATTTGGACGATATAACAGCAACTGTTATCAAAATTTTTCTTTGCTTGATTAGATGGAATTTTTTTTATAGATATTCCTGTATGGCAACAATGTTTGATAATAATTGACTAATAAGTTTTTTTTTTTTTTTTTATATTGACCACCTTTCTTGACGACTGTTATTCTGTCATACTTTCATTTTGTATTTTCGTGTTACCCTTGCTTGTTATTTGGGAGTTTATTTTTTAGCAATGACACGGATATTTTAGTCAAATTTATAGTATAATATTGAATACTAAGATTTGTATAGGTATTCATTCATATGTAATTAAATGTTGTTTGTAAAATCTTTACGATTGAAATCACCTCTGATTTGTACTTTTTACATTTTCAGTATTGAGTTTTTAAAGAGAGAGAGAGAGAGAGAGAGAGAGAGAGAGAGAGAGTGAGAGAGAGAGAGAGAGAGAGAGAGAGAGAGAGAGAGAGAGAGAGAGAGAGAGAGAGAGAGAGAGAGGGGGGGGGTAACTTATCTAAGAATATAAACTAAAGTGACAACGCCGTTAAATCATTGAGATTCACTACAGGAACAAAAATACTAGAATAGAGAGAGAGAGAGAGAGAGAGAGAGAGAGAGAGAGAGAGAGAGAGAGAGAGAGAGAGAGAGAGAGAGAGAGAGAGAGAGTTTACAGCCTTACAACATCACTATATGTTTTTTCCAAGGCAGAGATTGTAGACAGTTTCATTTATGCCTGATTTACTAGGCAGACTAAATTAGGAACTGCAATAACCTAAAGGTCATCCACTCATTGTTCCTTTTCCAGTGTAACCCATTTCTTTGTTTCAGTAAAATTTTCTTTAATTTCGGTGATTTGTATTTTTATATTATTTCGCAGAATTGATAAATGGGAAACATCATAAAATTAATGACAATTAAAATTTAATTAATAATTACTGAAACTTGGAGAAGAACCCAATTTGATGCATGACATTCCAAGAAAGATTGTAAAAAACATTACCACTGACAAATGATGAAGGGACAGAAAAAGCTCGTCTAAAAAGAAAACAGAGAACAGCTAAGTTCTTTCCGACTGTTTTAACCTTTATTTTTTGAAACACCAGTGCCATCCCTTCTGTAGTACTTACGCTTGAAATTGCTTCTCTTATTTTTTTCTTTACCTTTGGGGGGGGGGGCCTTGGTATTAAAAGGATATTACGTTACTGGTCTCTGAATACAGAGATACTGTTTCTACGTGGAAAACGCTTTGAGGTATTAGGAGTTGCTGGTATATGTATTAAAATTTAGATTTTCAACATATTTTTATATATCATTTCTTTATTTTGTTTTAGTATGTAGTATGAAAACTGCCTTACCAATAAACAATAATAAAAAGATTTTATTATCTTTATTATCATTTTGTTATTTTTTTCTAATTTCCCTTTAGTAATCTGTATCTAGATTTCTTATATATTTAAAAACTATTTCCTCAAAATGATAGTGAAAAATAATTATCATTTTGGTAAATCTTTTTTACTTTTCTTTAGTATTTATCTAATCTGCTCCCTTCTATAAACAATGTTCCTGTATTCATTATTCATCAAAATTAATTTTGTAATGATCAGAAATTCTGTTCAGAGATTTCATTACTTAGAGCAAGTCTTGTACTATTTGTCCAGGGTATACTGGAAATAGTCCATCAAGGCAGAAAAACCAGCGACAATATCTTCACAATTGCATATCAGATGTTGTAATTAATGTTAGAGAAACTTTAGTGACCTTCTTCAAATCCTACCTAATCTCCCTTGCCAGTCTTTTGTAAATGTTTTTCCTTTACTTTTATCAATATAAAGCAAGTGAATAAACAATCATACAAAATATTGTTGGAAAGAAAGAGGTACCCACAGACGAGTTCATGTATTTTGATTGCAAAATCTGTATATTATTCAGGACTTTGAATAAATGTGTTTACAACCAGAAAGAGGTTTAAAGGTTTGAAGGTCTCTCGTAAATGGCTGACTCAAACGAGAGTGACAAAGACCGAGTAAGTGACTTTATATACTGTACATATGACCCCTCTCCATCAACTTAGGACCAGGGAGAGCCAGACAATGCCTGCTGATACCTCAACGCATACAGGTTACAAGGATGGTCAGGTTGCTGACACTGTATTTAAAAATTAATCTTGAGCCGGTTTTGAATCCCCGTCCAATAGATCTGTAACGTGCTATTGGGATATTATTAAAATAATAGGAAGCTAGGGTTATTGACATATGCTATTCTATATCTGCATTGTATTTCTATATAAGTACTTCAAAAAAAAAAAAAAAAAAAAAAAAAAAAAAAGGGAACAATTTAATAATTCCTATTAAGTTTCATAAAATAATGACGTAAATGAACACTGGTAATATGAGGTTCAGAAAATATTAGCTTAAAATCAAAACAAATCTAGTTATTCTGAAGTGCTCAAATTGGTTACATTGACACACTCGTTTACAAAGTTAATCATGGCAACTAAGGTAGCGGCAACGGAGGGTACACAGAGGGAGATCTTGAAGTTGATTTAAAAATCAAAGTCACACATTTTTACGCTAGGTAGGACAAGGCCTAGACTGTCCTTTTCAGTAAGAGGAATACCTAACTCTTCCATCAGCCTTGTTCGGTGTCTTTTGGCACGCCTCGTATGGTGGGGAAATGGCAGGGTCTACTCTGGGTGCTACACAATGCAAGCTGCAAGTGGGTTAACCGCCATTGGTACTACACCTTCTGCCTCTGCCCGTCCTCGATGCCTGGGTGGATGATAACAGAACTCAGCTTATGCTTGGTCAACAGATTACCAACTCCAGTGAGAAACTACTCCTAACTTAAATTCCCAAAGTAGAACATGGAAGGGAGGTCCTAGGTCAGCACCTTTGTGCCCTGCTTCCTTTCGTGTTTATTTTACTTTATTTGTGACAGATCGCCAGACTGAAAGAAAGATAATAGTTGGTTTTGTGCTCGCCAGAAACAAAATAAACATAATTTTCTAATCAATAATTTGCACATACGAAATAAAGTCTTATTTAAAGTTTATTCTACACAAACATTAGCTGTATCCAGTCTAAATAGACGTAAACACAAAAGTTATAAACAGGTTCTTATAGTCTGTACATATACACATCCTGGCAGATTAAACTTACACAAAAGCTGGAAAGAGAGGAAGAAGTCAAGAGGATCCTTTGCATGTCCTGCTGCGTTAGAAGATATTGGAAGAATCCTGGAAAGTCTCCCCGACCAGCATGTTTCACGAACTCTTCGCCTTTCCCTTTGTGGGTTCTTTGAGGTATGAAGAAACAAGAGAAAGGTGAATGGCTTTACATAGAGTCGGACGTCTTCTTGCTCTTATTGTTTCTATTTCTATGGATATATATATATGTATATTTCAGATTATTCATGACATTCTAATATACAAATTATTATTTTCAAGGCAATGATTTAAATCTATTCCCTTTCATAAATTTTTCGTGATCACCAGCCAAAATTTGTATAGGAGGAAGATGAAAAAGGGCAAAGCAGATGTTAACAACAGTATCAGGAGGAGACTCGCTCACTGTCAAATTTTACACTAAAATCTATGTAAAGTACCTTAGGCTTGGTTGATTACCTTCTCCCAAAAATCTAAGTACACTATTTACGTAAAAAAAACCTTACCATAATGTAAATAATTTTGATTAAGTGTTATAAATCTCGAGAGGATATATCTATGATAGTAATTTAAAACTGGTGAAAAAAAAATGTGGTAGTCTACTGGAAACGCCCCCGGGCGCCTGGCGATCTGTTGGACGTGGGTCCGAGACCATTTGAAGCTTTATTGTTTCTTGTAGATTTGGTTGCTGATCATATGTATCTATAGTCAGTCTCAAGGGCATTGGTCTCCCACGGCATTGTCACTGTCCCTGGCCTCTGCCATTCGTGACTGACCTTTAAACAAAATGGTCCAAAAATGCACAATTCATAAGAGAAAACATTTTGGAAAATTAGATTCTTTGATTTCATAATTATTGGTTTTCAAGCTAAAATGTCAATTCTAATTGAGTGCTGATAGGAACGTCCAATGAAATATTATAGTATTTCAAAAATCTAAACATATTCCCAATATGGTCACATATGTCAAAGAATTGGATTATAGTCCCATATCAGGAACTCGAGATAGAGAATCAGATTAATGGAGAAGCTAATGCCATTGTTATCAGATAGATTACATTAAACCCGTATCAACTGCGAAAGACAATGATGATATCAATATTATGATGCTAAGTATATTGAGTATCTTTATGAATTATACATACACATAGGAAAATAATATCAAAATCACCTATGAAGGCGTAATCATTATGTAATAATTTTCTAAAATTGGTTATGCCAAAAAACATACAGTATGCTAAGAACATTAAAAAAAAAAAAAACATATTTCTCTTATTTCAAGAAAAGTTTACTACCAAATTTAACCCTGAGTTGTTCATTTATGAAAAACATGGAAAACTATGATAATCTAAATAATTTTAATGATGATGAAAATTGAAATATTTATAATAATAAAATTAAATTTAATAATAATAATAATAATAATATTTCTATTTCCTAAAATTTAACAGAGGAATAACAAAGATTTGACCTTTAGTATGAAGAAAACCCCATTATGAGTGTACATTGTGTGTCACCCCACAAGATTTACAGAGATAAGCTCATAAAGCTATGGTAAACCTACATTAAAAGCGTACCCAGAGCAGCTGTTTCTTAGTTCTTCCTTTCTTCCTTCCTCGCTTTTTCTTCTTTTTCTCTCATTACAGATTACATTCATGTATTCTTTATACTCCGCAAGACGATGCATCCGTTTACTGCTTCATTTGTTTCTCATGTTTCTTAAGCAGATATTTTAACCTTCATAGGGTCGATTCATGAATGTGAGTTCTTCATCCCACTTTTCCCAGAATGGGATGAGCATAGGAATTACTCTGCTTGCAACTGGACGGAAGGATGAAGATTTATTTTTCATCTTAGATCACAGTCAGGTTGTGCTCACATAAGTTATTTCTATCTGGGGAATTGGCTTTAATTCTAATAAACATCTCTTGGCAATTCTGCTACTGACGTGACATAAAACTCAAGTTCATCTTGGGGCTCCAACTACTCTCTGCATCATAATAGCCATTCGTACATGTTGCTGATGCAAGTGTAAAAAAAAAATTAAAGGAAAGAAAATAATTCCTAATAGTTATTCTTTTTATTTGAAGCCACAAGTCTGGAACAAGAATAGAAAAAAAAAACCACCTAGGCTTTATATGTTATTTAAAGCCATAATTCTGGAGCAAGAATATAATAGACTCATCCATGTTCAAGGCCTAGGCGTTGTACACGTTATTTGAAGCCACAATTATGGAAAAAAATTATAGAAAAAAAAAAATTAATTCAACACCGTGCAGTTATATACGTGTTTTGAAGCCGCAATTATGGAAAAATAGTAAAAGAAAAAAAAACACCTAGATAGACTTATGATATTTGAAGCCAAAATTTTAGAACAAGAAAAAAAATAACACAGTAGTTATATACGT
>NW_027169392.1:227500-232500 GCF_036898095.1 Palaemon carinicauda
TATAAATAATAAAGCGAACTTTCAGGACACAGACGGAAAACATACTACACTGAAAACATTTGGAAGAGAGAAGAGTACTAGTAAGAGGTATAGAGGCACAAAAGATTCATATACTATCACCCACTTTCGTCATCTCAAAATAACTTGTCAATATAGAAAAAGTAATAAGAAAGTTTAGAGCCTAGTTAAGTACATATATTCCCTACCTACCTAAACACCTTTCGTGACCGAGAAATACACACACATATAAAAAAAAAACCACACCATTATATTAACGAAATTTCGTCCTCCGATGGTACTCATGAAGTGATAATTTTAGAGGCGACTGGATACATAAAAAGGCACAAGGAATGCTCTGACAAGCCTTAACAGTACCTGTCACGAGACCTCACAGGGTCCAGAACGCTATCGATCTATTGCCGATCCTTGGGGTTGCTCACCAGCACTAAACCGTCCTCCTAAACCAAGGGATACATAACTCCCAGCACAACACAACCCTCTTCACTAAGGGATAAGCAGTGGCACCAAACCATACCTGTTTTTCAGGCCTCCCCGGGCCAAACGCTAGCGAACTATGGTCGTCCAAATAGCACCAATTGCTGCTGCCTGCTGCTGAAGTATTGATCCTGGATTACGGTTATCAGACCGCTGATGAGCACTAGCGTTCTTTAGCACAATATGTGGACTCCCCTTAATCAAAATTATTTACCCTCCACCTTGACTCCCATTCCAGTCACGTGGAAGTCCAACTCATCATTAACATAACATGGAAAACAGAAAAGGGGCAGAAATTAACAACTGAACCTAAATACCTTCTTTACCAGCCCACAGATGGCAGGCTGGTGCACACTAAAGAAAAGCAACTTTTAATTTTGAAAATATGAGAGCAATATGTTACAATTATTACTCAAAAGCTAGAATTACGTTACAGCCCCACCCTACCAAGAAATTTTTACGCAAAAAAAATTTACATAAAAATAGTGAAGCAATCAAACAACTTGACAGGGGGCACAAAGCAAAGCTCTCAATAACTAGGTTCAATAGAGTTTAGAGATAAAAAAATTGTAAGTCCTGCAAAGGAAGAAGATTAAACAAATGTCATCAGTCATTTCCCGGACCCCATCTTCTCCCTTTCCTAACCAACTATCTAAACCTAAACATACTTATCAAAAATTATCAAAAAGAAATTTTCCTAGCACCAAATTGACAAAAATACCCTAAAATAAAGGTACCCAAATGCTAAACCTAACTTAACCTTAACATAAACATCAGCCAAGGGATGGTTTGTTATTTGTTACCAGGAGACCATCCTCCTGGCGCATGCGGAAAACCCACAGGGGTGCAGCCCAATCTAGAGCTGTACCCATGTTTACACAAGATTCTGTCCAAAGTCTTTCCTTGGTACAAAACCTTTCCTCGGCGCTTTCACCTTTATGGCTTCTTCATATTTAAACACAGAAGGTTTACAAGATCACAAACCCCAATCCTGAGAAGAAAAAAAAAACAATGCATTAAAACAAAGAAATAATATTTAATAAACATACAAATAACTCCCGTTTTTGTATTAACAAAAGGCCTTTTCTCCTTACTGTAAATTACAAACAAACAATAAAAGACCTGTAACAGAGAGCCTGTTATCTTGACAGGGCATCAGGGATGATATTCTCTCTTCCAGCGATATGCTGAATTAGTAGATCCCACTCCTGGAGACGAAGGCTCCACCTAAGGAGACGGTTATTCTTATTTTTAAAGAAATTCAAGAAGACCAACGGATTATGATCCGTTCGTACCACAATAGGTCCTGTGCTACCACTTAGGTAAACCTCAAAGTGCTCCAAAGATAAAATGAGTCCTAAAGTCTCCTTTTCAACCGTTGAATATTTTTGCTGAGCTGGAGACAGTTTCTTTGAAAAATACGCCACCGGATACTCTTCACCATCACAACCTTGTGATAATACCGCTCCAACACCCACGTCGCTAGCATCCACAGCCAAGCAAAAGGGTTCCTTAAAATTCGGAGTTTTAAGTATTGGAGTATTAATCATGGTTGACTTCAACTTATCAAAAGCATCCTGACATTCTGCAGTCCAGCAGAAACGCTGACCTTTCTTAAGCAAGTTGGTCAGTGGATTAGCCACATCTGCAAAGTTCAATACAAACCGCCTATAATAGCCCACCATCCCCAAAAATCGGCGAATACCTCTTCGATTCTCTGGTACCTGAAAATCGAGGATTGACTGAATATTTACCGATTTTGGGAGAATTTTGCCATGTCCCACCTCATGACCTAAATAGATTATTTTGGCTTTTGCAAAGTTACACTTTTTTAAATTAATCACCAGACCAGCTGCACGCAGCCTCTCGAACAAACATTCCATGTTTTTCAAATGAGACTCCCAGCTATTACTGTAAACTACAAGGTCATCTATGTAGACAACTACCCCCTCTAACTTATCAATCACTTGATTCATCAACCTCTGAAAAGTGGCAGAGGCATTTTTCATACCAAAAGGCATGACATTGCATGAATACAAACCTTCCGACGTAACAAAAGCTGATATTTCTTTAGCCCTTTCTGTTAATGGAACTTGCCAATAACCCTTTAAAAGATCAAACTTACTTATGTACTTGGCAGCGCCGACATCATTTATGCAATCTTCCACCCTGGGCAGAGGAAAACAATCAGACTCAGTAACTGCATTTACCTTACGATAGTCGAAGCACATTCTTTGTCCTCCCCCTTCCTTTTTGACTAGCACTACTGGAGAACTCCACGGGCTGAAACTCCTTTGAATTAGATCATGACGTAGCATGTATTCTACCTCTTGCTTAATGATGTCCCTTTTGGATGGATTCACTCTATATGGATGTTGTTTAATGGGACGAGCATCTCCCACCTCTACATCATGCATAAGTAGACTGGTTAGTCCTGGAACGTCCTGAAATAAAACTGCGAACTTTGTTATCAAGTTCATTACCTCCTTGGATTGGGTGGCACTTAAATGATCCAACATCCCGGGTAGATTTCCCAAAGCTACGGAATTTCCCAGCAAACTCATACTGGAAGTTTCCCCAAATTCTTCTTTCTCCTCCACCTTGGCTAAAGACAGAACTGGTCGGATGGTTTCCCTGCCCTGGTAGGCTTTTAGCATATTAACATGGCATACTTGAGTCTTCTTCCTCCTGTCAGGGGTTTCAACAACATAGTTTAGGTCATTCACCTTCTTTAAGATCTTCCAGGGCCCCGAGAATTTTGGCTTTAAATGGATTGCCTGAATTGGAAGCAACACCAACACCTCTTCGCCAACCTGAAATTTCGTAATTTGGTTTTCATATCATAACGCTCTTTCATTTTTCTTTGACTCACCTCCAAAGTTTTTAAAGCAAAATCCCAAGAATTGATCAACTTTTCCTTGAATCCCTTAAAAAGTCCAGCAAATTTACCCGAGGTTTTACTCCCTCCCAGTGATCCTTCACTACTTCTAAAGGTCCCTTACTTTATGACCAAAAGTTAGTTCAAATGGCGAAAACCCCATTACATCACTAGGAATAGATCTGAAAGCAAATAATAAATAAGGAATTACTTGGTCCCAATTCTTGGGTTCCTGCTGCACATACTTACTAAGCATTAATTTCAATGTTTGGTGAAATCTTTCCAGTTGTCCTTGGCTCTGTGGGTGATAAGGCGAAGAAGTTACATGCTTTCTGCCTAATTCTTCCAAACCCTGCTTAAATACTTTACTTTTGAAATTACTCCCACAATCAGACTGAATTACCCTGGGTAAACCAAATTTCGAAAAGAACCCCAGCAAAGATTTAAGAACCCTCCCAGCATGTATACTCCTTAAAGGAATTGCCTCAGGATACCGTGTGGTCCTATCCATCAGTGTCAAAATATATTGATTTCCACTGCTGGTCCTTGGCAAAGGGCCAACTATATCAATTATTACCTCTTCAAAGGGTTCTCCAATGGCTGGAATTGGCTGCAGTGGTGCTTTCGGGATTTTCTGATTCGGCTTCCCCGTTGTCTGGCAGACTTTGCAGGTCTTTACAAACTTCTTTACGTCTCTTCTAAGAGAAGGCCAGAAAAACAAATCTGAAAGTTTTTTAAAAGTTTTATTTATACCTAGATGACCAGACAGAAGGTTGTCATGACCTAGCTCTAATAACTTACGTCTGTAGTTTACTGGTACCACAATCTGTTCTCTCACCTCCCATGCATCTGCAGGTGCTCGTTTTGCTCGACTTATCCTTTTCAACACTCTGTCCTTCCATTCTAAATGAGGACGACTATTATCCTGACTGACTTGCTTACTCCTCTCCTTCTCAACTCCGCCTTCTGAGTCGCCGCAAATGTATCAATTGCCCATTTACCATTCTCGTCCTTCACGGAAGACAACATGGGATTTCCAGTTACACTTACCTCAGAACCATTTTTCTCAAATAATTTATCGAGCCCCATACAGTCCATCTCCCTGGACTTGCCTTGGGCTCCCGAACGCGTGACCACGAAAACAGGCTTTTCAGTCTTTACCGACTTACCTTGCACCAGAGGACAATTACCTGGAGTCCGCATCTCACAGTCGTTGGCCACTATCACGTCCACTCCCTTTATGGGTAATTCATCCACAATTGCCAGACTCATGGGTCCTTTTACCCATTTTAGAGTTTAACACTAACTCTACCAAGGGGCATGCCGTTACTGTTCTCGGGAATCCCCCTAGTAACACAAATTTTCTCCTGTCCCTGGCTCAGTCCTTCCGGCAATACCGAACGCAAAATTATGGATTGCGCCGCTCCCGTGTCCCTTAAAAGCTTTACCCGTCTCTCTGACCTATTCTGGCCTTTGATGCTCACTACACCTTCAGAGACATACTTTTTGAAACACTCATCTGTTGCAGTCGAATCCCGACCCAACAGACCCACTGGCTTTGCTTTATCCAACCACAACCGGCACTTCTCTTTTATGTGACCTGGTTGCCCACAATGCCAGCACACCA
>NW_027169393.1:2500-12500 GCF_036898095.1 Palaemon carinicauda
CATATGCAATTAAATACTACATTGGCCGATGTACATACATACTTCATGATACTAATCAGCAGCACGTCGAAACCTTAACATCAACAACATCAGCCCCAAATCTATCAGTGTCTTCCTCTCCCACCTCCTATTCTCTCCACATGACATGATCATCTTGAAGCCCTCAAATTTACCCTCTCTCCTTAGCTAAGTATTAGGTTTTTTTTCACTAGTATCTAACCGCCACAATTCCTTTTCATAGACATGTCATAACAATTCCTATTCAATTTAAAATTTTAGAGACAAAGAATAAAAACTTTACCATTCAGGAAGCACTGAGCTGCAAGACTGACAGGTAATTAAAGTTTTTGAAATACGCATGCTGTAATTGCAAAAAATAATTCAAGTCTGACATATTTCAAAGTTTGGTACACACACATAACAACAACCCCAAACACACACATATACATATTATATATATATATATATATATATATGTGTGTGTGTGTGTGTGTGTGTGTTTGATAAATTTTGCACATTGACGTGCCTTTCATATTAAAATAAGCCATATATTATACTATCTCTGTTTGGCTAAATAGGTATGTCACTGTCGTACCAGCTCCTCGGACCGGGGTTCGATTCCCCAGCCGACCAGAAACTATTATCTTTGAGTTGATTCACATGTGGTCTTTTAAATATACTCGAAGTATATTTAAAAGATCTTGGATTCACCCTTGGTTCTTTACACACATATAAATATACATGTATGTTTGTTAATGTGTGAGCAAAAAAAATCTCTCCCGTGCCCCAACTCCATTTCACTCGCCAGGAACAAAACCTCCAAAGACGAGCTAAACTGCCTCGGGTGTAACTTCCACCAATAATTGGCTTTCAGCCGGAAAGTCCATATTGACTGAAGGCCTGAAAGCCTACTTAAACCACAGGCAGTTAATTAATATCGAGCCCTGAGATTAACTCTGGATGATACGTCTCAAACTGGGAGATTAACAGCCTCTGTCTGGGAGGGATTAATATTGGAGACTCAAATCCGATACATTGATAGTGAAGTGATACATTAGAAAATAGGTTTCGAGTAAAGGTGATACGTGGTTGGGTGCATTTACTGGCTGGTTGTAAAAACATAATGACTATTCCAAATGTCATTTTAAGGTGTCGATTACTTTGTAATAAAATAATAAATTTTTCGATAGAATTGCTTCATACTCGAATAAAAAGAAACTATTAATTCAATGGTGAAAATTTCCAAATCAATTCATTAAAAATTTTATATAAAATAATTAAAACTCCATATTTGTATCTCTCTACATTTAAACAATATGCAAATATATATATATATATATATATATATACATATATATATATATATATATATATATATGTATTTCAGTATTCACCTGGTGAGACCACTGTCTCACATAATAGCAAGTTTTACACAACAATGATGTTACAAAACCATCAACTATAAAATACATAAAGAAAATAAAACCTAATCAAATGGGTGATGAACTCTGGAAACACGATGAAAATACCAGTCTGGGTTTATCAACACAATCTTGAGAGAGAGAGAGAGAGAGAGAGAGAGAGAGAGAGAGAGAGAGAGATGAAATGTAGTGGATTCACAGGATAGGAATCCTTTGATGAATTTTGCGAAACCGTACACCGGATCTTACAGAGTTTAATTACAAGAACCTTTTAAAAAAATCTCATTTGGAGTTTAATTGAAGGTAGCATTTTGACGCTTCACTACTGATATTGCAGTCGCCTACATGAACAGATTAATGAAGAACTCGTTTATAAAAATTGGATGAACGAATTCTGAAGAAATTATGACGAGAACTTTTTGGATGAACGAATTTTGAAGAAATTATAACAGGAACTTTTTGGATGAACGAATTTTGAAGAAATTATAACAGAAACTTTTTGGATGAACGAATTTTGAAGAAATTATAACAGAAACTTTTTGGATGAACGAATTTTGAAGAAATTATAACAGAAACTTTTTGGATGAACGAATTTTGAAGAAATTATAACAGAAACTTTTTGGATGAACGAATTTTGAAGAAATTATAACAGAAACTTTTTGGATGAACGAATTTTGAAGAAATTATGGCAAGAACAATTTTGGTTGAACGAATTTTGAAGAAATTATAACAGAAACTTTTTGGATGAACAAATTTTGAAGAAATTATAGCAAGAACTTTTTGAGATGATTAACTTTGAGATGTACAGTCGGATACAGGAATTCCTGACACACCTCGATCTGATGAAGTCCACCTAGCGAAAAGGTGCACTTTGGAACGTGGTGTGCCAGAGACTTCTGAATCCAACCGTACATATCCCTCATTAGACAAGTCAAGTATTTCAAATAGGGTTAAATTCTTTACAGATGAATGCATATCCATTATAGCTGCTCTTTTGTATATTTAGAATAGATAGAAGCGCAAAGGAACCAGATAGATAACGTATGAATGGAATGGTTTACCTACTACTCGGTTGTGATGAAAGACAAGGTGCATTTTAACCTTACTCTTTTATACTAAATATGATATTACGGTGTAATATATTGCAAGAATAAATGAGGGTTTCACGGGCAATTCGCCGCCCACAGTTCGCACCAACAAAATGCAAACCTGGAGTTTACATCTTTCGCAATTGCATCATTAGAGCTTCTTTCGATATATCATATTGCAACATTGAATGGAAATGATGGCAAACGTAAAAAAAATAATTCTAGCAATTTATAATAGAGACAAATTTGCCTGCTCTGAAAGACGGATTCTTTAGGAAGCATAATGGTACGGATAGAAATGTTCATAACATGCAATTATCAGAATGTAACTGATACCATTTCCTCTCGAAATTTCAGGATTCATAAACGTGCAGTTAATACTAATAGCCAGCCCTTCTCCATCATAAGAATTCTAGGAGCTTTATTCAAGCTATGGCCAAGTTGTGGAATGATCTTCCTAATCGGGTAATTGAAATATTGGAACTTCAAAAATTCAAACTTGCAGCAAATGTTTTTATGTTTATATATAAAAGAGCTGTTTTAATGGCGTTACTGTTCTTAAAATATTTTATTTCAATTGTTCATTACTTTTCACATAGTTTATTTATTTCCTTGTTTTCTTTTCTCACTGGGCTATTTTTCCCTATTGGAGCTCTTGGGCTTATAGCATCCTGCTTTTAAACTAGGGTTGTAGCTAAGCTAGTAATAATAATAATAATAATAATAATAATAATAATAATAATAATAATAATAATAATGTCTGGTTTGCTACTATTATCTAAAGGAAGAAATTTACCATCCCACTGAGTTAAACTAGGCTGCTTCAGAGCTGGTCCGATTAAATTCGTGAAATAAATCATAATATATATTAAATATGATTGATAAAATTTATATAAAAAAATCTAAGATAAATGAAAAATCTAAATCTTTATGTTTTGACTAAATGCTTTAACTTTTTTTCCATTTTTATAGTTGATATACTGATCTGATTACTATTTTATTTGAACAATATCTTATGAGCTTAGGTTAGATCCATTCAGTAATTTCTGTATAAATCTAATAGTAATAAGTGCTTTTAATAAATTCTATTTAGCATTATGATTACAATATTTCCTGTCCTCTTCAGGGTTTATAAATAATCCATATGATTTTGACATTATGAATCTGGATAATAGAAAAAAAATAGTAAATTTTAGTAAAATCTAATTAGGTTTTGTATAATTTTCACTTTAAAAAGAAATACTTTTTGTTTGTGTTTCTATTTCAGTGTAAATGTGGAAGATATTAAATGTATTTATTGGTACAAAGAGGGTTAGAAAGAAAACCGTGCCTTTTTTGTCACCAATTCTCAGAAACAAACTGGAAGAAAAAAAAATGTAAGTTTAAATAAATTCCACCGAATCTTACATACAACCCATGAAAATCCAAACAGCTCTAAGCGTTCCCCATAAAAGCGAATTCAAATACAGCGAAAGATATCGGCAGCCTTCAATAAACTTCGCGAAAAAACACCGTCCTCATCATCGCCACAATCAGTGTCCCGTAAAGTAAAGAAAACCAGCGCTCAAACCCAGCGCTTCCAGTCGAGGCAAAGAAATATCCCCAGAGCTGCGGCCGATTTCCCGCTCTTCCAGAGGAGAAAGAAACCGCCCGGGGGAGAGACGAAGGGTTCGGGACAGAATGTGACGTTTATTGTGGAATAAAGTGGCGAAATATTGTATCGACCTGTTTCAAATTCAATATCCAGTCCACCCACGTTCCCCACGGTCATAATGAATATGAGGGACGGCCTTATACAACATACAGGAGCCGCCTGAGATGCGTCCTAGTGAGGGAAAGGGGGAGTCTCTCTTTCTCGCTGAAGGGAAGGTAAACCGAAGAAGTTTGAATACTTTTGAGACAGGTAAGATATTGGATGGGCGTGGTAGGATATACTGTAGTGCCAGGGAACACAATAAATACGGAGAAAAATATGCATAGTTTGCAAAAAATATGGTTCCTAAATCATATTTATTATAAATATACAGCATAATGCAAGTAATGTTGCAATTAAAAAATACTTGTTTAAAGATACTCAAAACGTTACCATCAAATATACGAAAAACATAATAGATATAAACTAATCAACACTAAAAAAAAATTCTGGACCTTGGTCCAATTCCAGGCCCAATAAAAATTTCCACAGTCCATAATTTACTGGATTCTGGATCATTTTCAAGATCCACTTTATCAATCCATAGCCAACTGAATCCGACACTCTTTTAACTAAAACCACCTTTTTTCCCGCTATGGCCAAATGGATATAGGGCTATTTTATACCTAAATCCACCTTTTCCATCAATAACCAACTGGATCAGGGGCTATCTTTTAACTAAATCCACCTTTTCCAGCCACAGCCAACTGGATCTGGGACTATCTTATAACTCAATCCACATTTTCCAGCCATAGCCAACTGGATCTGGGACTATTTTACTAACTCATTCCACCTTTTCCAGCCATAGCCAACTAGATTTGATACTACCTTATAACTCATTCCACCTTTTCCAGCCATAGCCAACTAGATTTGGGACTATCTTATAACTCATTCCACCTTTTCCAGCCATAGCCAACTGGATTTGGGACTATCTTATAACTCATTCCACCTTTTCCAGCCACAGCCAACTGGATTTGAGGCTATCTTATAACTCATTCTACCTTTTCCAGGCATAGCCAACTGGATCTGGGACTATTTTACTAACTCATTCCACCTTTTCCAGCCATAGCCAACTGGATCAGGGACTATCTTATAACTCAATCCAACTTTCCCTAGCCATAGCTAACTTGATCTGGAACTTTTATATAACTCAACACTGCATTGCCTTTAAAACCTCCCATAAGATATACAGGAGATACTTACAGAGTTAAGAGCACATATGCATCTTCATGGTAACTGCTAGAGTGCCGTTAATAACTTGAACGGACTTTCTTATCTTTCTGGTGTTCGCTTATAAAGAAAGAATCATATTAAAGATAGCACTTATCAGAAAAGGAAATTAATTTCTCTTTCGGTTAGGGTTTCTTCGGAAATTAAATTATTTCCCTCATTATAAATATTATTATCATTATTATTATTATTACTATCATTATTAGCTAAGCTACAACCCTAGTTGAAACGCAAGATGCTATAAGCCCAAGGGATCCCACGGGAAAAAATAGCCCAGTGAGAAAAAGAAATAATGAAATAAATAAAAAAACGACATAAGAAGTAATGAACAATTAAAATTTAAATATTTTAAAAACATTACCAACATCAAAACATATATTTCATATATAAACTATAAACAGACTTATCAGCCTGTTCAACATAAAAACCTTTGCTGCAAGTTTAAGCTTAAAAACTCTTACAAGCACTTCCATAAAAATTGCTACAAACAAAATTCGAAATGCATAAGCTTTCCATTGATGATAAGATTAATCTCCCCTAGCCTCCTGACTAGTAGAGTGGTAACGTCTTTGCCTAACATTCGCATGGCAGCAGATCGATCCCAGCCCGGGTGCGTAAGTTTAAGCTGTTTATTGGGGAGGCTACTGCTGTGCTGGGCACTACAGTGGGGGAATGGGCTTGCCCGACTGACGTTCTGGTGACCATCCATTCGGATGAAACGAACTGAAACCAGACTCCTTTAACCTATATATAATAAAGAGAAAGTGTCTGGCTATATATATGTATGTGTATATATGTATATATATATACACACACACACACACACACACACACACACATATATATATATATATATATATATATATATATATATATATATATATATATTATATATTCTTTCCAGTCACGAGTCATGATCAGCCTGGTAAGGGGGAGAGTACCCCGAAGGGAAAGGGGGAAGGGGTGGAAGGGTTGACTGTTCGTGTGTTTGTTTGTGTGTGTGTGTGTGTGTGTGTGTGTGTGTGCACATATCTATCTAAATATTCATCAGCCATTTTTAACAGGTGGCGCACACTAAGAGCCGTAAATAACAAATAAAATGAGGAAATAATAACAATAACATAGCATTACTAAAATGAACGTACGGTTGATAAAAAAATAATAAAAATAAAAAACTAATTAAACTCTACTGTATTCATTTCGATGAGCAGCCGGATTACATGAGGTAAAAGCGCTGCCAAAAGAGTCATGAAGTGGATATTTAATTTCACAGGTTCTAAATACCATAAACCGGAGTTAATTAAAATCTCTATTGCCTGCGTTACGCCTAGAGCAGCCAGTTGCTAAATAAAGTGAACTCGGAATTACATTAGGAGTTTCTCTTTTAATATATAGAATTTAGAGAGAGAGAGAGAGAGAGAGAGAGAGAGAGAGAGAGAGAGAGAGAGAGAGAGATTAACAAAAAGGTATAACTTATCAATATAAGCTTTCTGATAAAAAAAAAAAAATTAAAGAGCAATTTATCATTTTAGACTTCTTCACTAAAACTGCACTGATGAAACCAATACATTTCCAACAATAACAGAATCCTTATTATCCAGAATAGGTTTACATTCTTAGGATATAAAATCCTTACACGAAATAGGATTGTAGTATCCAATTGGAAATGTTCCTGTTTCATATTAGGTAACTTAGGAGTTCGAGCCCCACTCACGACCAATTATTTCTAGTAGTATTTATAACCTTGCCGTCCTTGTAATCTAGGAATGAAGGATTTGGAGGATCCTAAAGGTCTACTTACTGAGTCATCAACAACCATTGTCTTGCCCTCCTTGGCCCTAGCCTGGGTACTGTTCATGCGTATATATTGGTCGGTCTCTAAGGGCATAGTCCTGTCCCTTGCCTCTGTCATTCATGCGTGACCTTTACCCTTTAACAAACATTTGACTTCCTTAATCCAAACATAAGAGCAAATAATGAAAATTAAAAGTTACCATTGACCACATCGTATGCATTTAACAATCATGACAAAATTACAATTGTATACAGTATACCTTATTTATGAATATGCAAAAAAACCGTAATGAACCTATTACAGCAATACAGACAAAATTACGATTGTATACAGCAAACCTTATTTATAAATATGCAAAGGGTGATGAATTTATTAAAGACTAAAGTCACTATTTCTTTCTGAATTATTTTTACCCTAATCAGGGGCCTCATGGCTACAAGACACATGAAAACCACCATAAAGAAATCAAATAAATTTTCTGCAAGCATAACCGCAACCGTCGCATTCAAAGTTGATTTACGTTGAACAAAAATATTGTATTCTTATTATTAGAACAATTATAACTAAATCACACTCTTATGGCAACAGAGTCGAGAGAAAAAGTAAATTGCCTACAGATCAATGACATATAATTTGTGATCCGCCATCTCTCTCTCTCTCTCTCTCTCTCTCTCTCTCTCTCTCTCTCTCTCTCTCTCTCTCTCTCTCTCTCTCTCTCTCATGAGTGACATGTAATTTGTGATCCGACATTCTCTCTCTCTCTCTCTCTCTCTCTCTCTCTCTCTCTCTCTCTCTCCTCTCTCTCTCTCTCTCTCTCTCTCTCTCTCCAACGTTCCCACTTCATTAATATTCATTCCTATATGCATATCATCTGGTTCCCAAAAATATAAGCAATATTTCAAAGCATGATGATTATTTATGCATTAAGCACAATCAGCTCGTGTTACTTACTCCGAGTACGAAAAGTAATAAAGGGAAATTGACGAAACATGGTCGATGCATCTCACATGACATTTAATAGGCATCAACTTTCATACGCAAACCTTTACAAATTAGAATTAAAATTCATGGGTATTTTTTAAATACGCTTCTAAAAATATGAAAATGGGATGTGACGTTTCCAATATACAGTAAACACAAGTATACAACAGACTATATGGCCAATTTAATTTTTCATATGACTTTAACATTGGTGTTTGTAATAGTTTATTCGCTGTGATTATATTTTAAGCCCATTATTATTAATAACAATATAAAATTAATTATTTTTCTTTAAATCATCTCTCGTTACCCAGACAAGGACAGTTGTCCGGTTCATCTCTACAGTACACACCAGTATACAACAGTTATATGATATGGCAGATAAAAGCTTGTTGTAAAGCAAGTTAATGAGTGAATGAAGATGTAAAGAAAAATGGAATGATGGAAAAAATGGAGTAGGGATGAAAATAAGACGTTCAAAACAGGGCAAATACACAAATGTGGGATGAGATGAACAAATAATTTTCTTCTACGTGATTACTACTTTCCCATATCGGGATAGGTACAGTCGGATACAGGAAAGTCTAGCACAACCTCGCTCTGAAGAAAGTGTACCCTCTCATATCTTTACTACGCTGAATAACCGAAAGGCTAGTGTAGAGAGATGTAGCAGAGGAGGTGGGTGGGGGTAAACAAGAACTCTCCACACTGTACCTCAAGAAAATCAGAAATCCACAAGCAGCCCGAGTCTAATTGTACAGAAAGAAGAATAAGGAATGAGAAATAAGGAATATGGAATGAGAAATAAGGAATAAAAATAAGAAATAAACGTGGACAAATGGTACTGCACTCGTGCACTGTCATGTAAAAATGTTTCACTATTCCCCCTTTTCCAAGAACTGACATCAAAAGAGTTGAGCTTTCCGATTCCTCTACAAGCCTTTTTGAGGTGGCGTTGCTACCCACACAACTTTTTACTCGAATCCACCACATGCTGGTACCTTTTAAATGTACCATTACATGCTGGTACCCTTTTAAAGTCAGTGAATTTATGAACGACAGACCGGTATCGAACGCAGTACCATGAATCAGTAGCCAAGTACTCAACCACCACTGGCCCATACGGGTGACAACGTGTTTCAGTGGTTTCTATTGAAATATATGTATATGTATATGTGTATATATGTATATATATATATATATATATATATGTATATATATATATATATATATATGTATATATATATATATATATATATACAAACATGTAAACAAACATGCATAACATAAGCACCTATTTATATACATAAGCATACGCACTCCATTTTCTTGTCAATACACATGAGCACCCATAAGCTTCCTTCTCCTCCACTTTCACCTCTCACATATTCCCAACTTTTATTTTTCAACATTATTGCTAGCACAGAACTTCCATGATGACACATCTTGCTTCAACATTGAGTCTCATTATGGAAGTATGAGGCAATCTAAGGAACTAAACCCCCCCCCCCATCTCACCTCCTTTTCTCTTTTATAAAAAAAAAAACTTCTCTAATTTAGTGGTTCTCTTTGTTTATTCCTGAAAAGTTCTTTATGAAAGAAAATCAGTGTTGATAGTCATCCAATTATCTTTTGTTATTTTTTTTAATCTTAAAACATGCAATTCTAATTGTCATCTCGTAAATTAAATAGATTTTACATAAACTATCAGAAGATTCTGAGCCGTATTCAGTCTTAAAGGGTTTAAAGATGGTGAGCGGCAGAGAAAAGACAGTGTCCAACAGACCAACAG
>NW_027169393.1:17500-22500 GCF_036898095.1 Palaemon carinicauda
AAGGACTTCGTCTCAGGGAAATAAAGGACTTCGTCTCGAGGAAATGGAAGGACTTCGTCTTGGGGAAATGAAAGAACTTCGTATCAGGAACATGAAGGACTTCGTCTCGAGGAAATGAAAGGACTTCGTCTTGGGGAAATGAAAGCACTCCCAGGAAAATGAAAGGACTTTGTCTCAGAGAAATGTTGGACTTCACCTCAGGAATGAAATGACTTCGTCTCAGGGAAATGAAGGACTTCGTATCAGAGAAATGAAAGGACTCTCAGGGTAATGAAGGACTTCGTCTCAACAATGAAAGAACTTCGTTTCATTGAAATGAAGGACTTCGTCTCAGGGCAATGAAAGGACTTTCAGGGTAATGAAGGACTTCGTCTCAGCAATGAAAGAACTTCGTCTCATTGAAATGAAGGACTTCGTCTCAGGGCAATGAAAGGACTCTCAGGGTAATGAAGGACTTCGTCTCAGCAATGAAAGAACTTCGTCTCATTGAAATGAAGGACTTCGTCTCAGGGCAATGAAAGGACTCTCAGGGTAATGAAGGACTTCGTCTCAGCAATGAAAGAACTTCGTCTCATTGAAATTAAGCAATTCATCTCAGGGTAATGAAAATAACACTCAGGGAATGAAGGAGTTCATCTCAAGAAAATGAAAGGACTTCGCCTCATAATGTTTTTTTTTTTTTTTTTTCTTTTTTGACTAGTGGACTTAGAATAGAACCTTTCTTCTGTTAGCTTAAATATCTAAAAAGTTTCTCAAGAACGGCAGAGGCCTTGTATCGCGCAATGTCCTCGAATCAGCCTAAAATCCTTGTCACTCAAAGCTAGTATCTGGTAGGGACAGGCAATGGTTAACTGATGATTTTGCAGGCTCGAACTCCCGACCCAAAAGTTTGCAATTTCTAACATTTCCAATACGCAACTGAACCTTACATATATATATATATATATATATATATATATATATATATATATATATATATATATATATATATATATATATATATATATATGTCTGTGTGTATGAGAGAGAGAGAGAGAGAGAGAGAAGGAGAGAGAGAGAGAGAGAGAGAGAGAGAGAGAGAGAGAGATAACTAAATAAATAAGATTTAAAACTTACTTCGATTTAAAATACTACTCTGAGGGACAAAAGATTATCCAATTTCATTCATTCCATTTCATTCCAACAGGATCCCAACCTATTACTAACAAGCACTGTATCCTTTAAAACCCAAAGCAAATCAAGAAACAGAAAGAAGGGGGGAGGGGTAGACGACCACCCCCCCCCCTCCCTCCCTTCTCCCCGTTTACCCAAAGAGTTAGAGCAGCAGTAGCAGGGTTTCCGGGCCGAGTGTCATCAGGGGTTTCCGAAAGCCGGGTCAATCAAGGCCATTGTTTACACATTTGCCAGCGTTCCACGAAAAGCCTTTTCTCGCTTTTCCCTTTTCTTCCTTCGCTTTGGATAAAGTCTTTTTGATGGATTGGGGGCGAGGTGGTGGTTTACAGACATTTAAATTTGCCTTCTGTGGATTATACACATACGTTTGATGTATATCCTGTACATTATATGTATATATATATATATATATATATATATATATTATATATATATATATATATATATATATGTGTGTGTGTGTGTGTTATTGTGTACATCAGAAAACACTTTACACACACATTTTATATATATATATATATATATATATATATATATATATATATATATATATAGTATATATATATATTCACACACACACACATACACACACACACACACACACACATATATATATATATATATATATATATATATATATATATATATATATATATATATTATATATATATATATCTTTGTGCAAAAACAATAAATTTTGAAAAAAAAAGCTACGAACGAAACAACCATTTATGAATAGCAGAAATATTTACTAATGAAAAATAAGACAAAAACGTAACATAAAACTAAAAAAAACAGAACATCCAAAATGTAAGAAGTCCTCGGTCTTATTTTTCTATATAACTAATTGAGGGAATTTCATGGTTTGGGTTTCAGACGTAGCAAGTGAGCAATTGGATGTAAGGATATCATCGCTAATGTTTCTTCCTAACAACTATATATAATCTCTGGATTGAGAGAGAGAGAGAGAGAGAGAGAGAGAGAGAGAGAGAGAGAGAGAGAGAGAGAGAGAGAGAGAGAGAGAGATTTGAAAATTCATACAAGCAAACAAACGAAAATATGATACGTCCAGGATAATTTCGTGGAATCATTATAGGAATAAAAACCTTAACAACAACAACAACCATTAAAACCAACAGAAGATCTAATTCCAGTGTTCATTAAACGAGACTCAGGGAATTGGTCCTCTCGATTGATGCCTTGTCAAATGCTGAAGCAATTGGACACACTATTCCGCAGTACGATTCTACTTTGGAAGGGTCCTCTTCCTTCTGCTTTCCATTTTGTTGTTAAGAGTCCTCTTCCTCCAGCTTTCTATTTTGTTGTTGTTGCTATTGTGTGTGTGTGTGTGTCCATAACAAAAGAAATGATTAAACAAACCATATATCTATCACATGCAAAGTCCCTTCATCGACCAATGTGTGTGTGTGTTCCTTGCAAACTATCTTCAACCTTTGTCTTTCCTTTGATTAATTAGCTCTCTCTCTCTCTCTCTCTCTCTCTCTCTCTCTCTCTCTCTCTCTCTCCTCTCTCGTCTCTCTCTCTCTCTCTCTCTCTCTCTCTCCTCAGAAGCAATTCCCAGTTATTACGCTCATTCCCAACCTAACAACAAAGACAAATAGGTTCATCAAGGCACTTCTCAAGACATCCCGAGTGCCACAGTAAACATGAATTAACAAGGATGCATCGACCCTCAAGTTTGGAGAAACGTGACGGTCTCGACTTGAATTCAATTAAACAAAGCCACTTTCAGCATCAACATGTGTCGTCAAATTGTCCGATGTTTCCTTTCTTTAGGTGATGCAAATAATGATTTCCTAGCACAGCTACTGAAGAAATTGTATATGCAAAACGTGAATGTGGATATTAACCGATGAAACTGCAGTCTTGGCTTTACGCATGGGTATTTTGAAGGTTTGTTGAATGAAGAGGATAGAATAGCTAAAGGCGGGTAATGCAACATATTGCAGAGTTAGATTATTGTTATATATAACTGCTTTGTGGAAGCGGATATTAAACGTAAAGTCCACTAGCCGATATGATCACAAGCGATTTTATTGTACAGTGGTGGTAGTGTGACTGACCAGGGTTTGTGAGGTATGTCTATACGAAGGAAAAGCTCCCCTTGCCAAGGGTTTGTGGTGTATGTCAGGATGAAGGAAGGCTTCAAAAAGAATGGGCGAGAGGATTCCCTTGTATAAAAGTAAAGACGGTAAAGGAGTCTATAAGAATAACAGCGGCAAAATGTCATCTAGAAAACCTGGCAAAAGTATACGATAGAATTTTAATTGTAATGGTATACCAGGAGACAAAAAAGACTGGCAAGGATGTAAGAGTGTTTAAATACGGAATACATTTAATTTGGAGAGGGAATACTGTATACAGATATATCTGGTCATTTCTAAATTATAGTTGTGCACTAATTGCACAAGAGAATAATGAAATGCAAACTGCACGGCCGGATTCATTCAATACCGAACCCACCGCAAAGGACTGGGGATGAAGCCCGAAATTATCAGCGGTGCCTTGGAAGGCAACAGCGGATGCTCAAACAAGCTACTGTAAACAGCACACGGCAAATGTTTGATCTCTCTCTCTCTCTCTCTCTCTCTCTCTCTCTCTCTCTCTCTCTCTCTCTCTCTCTCTCTCTCTCTCTCTCTCAGTAATCTGTTTGAATTAAACGAGGATGGAACAATGCGTAGCCAATAAAACAGGAGATAGACATTCAGGGGAAAATAAAACAATGACCAATGTGGGGCAGCATCCTGGTAGCGGAAGTTCGCCTTCAAAGAAAAATATTTGCAACACAAAGAAACTAATTTGTCTAAAGACCTTCAACATTTACAATTACACAAACAACGTCCACACAACACCTATCGCTAATTTGCATGATTTCGCACGCCAGCGTGACCTAACTCATAACAACATTGGATCAGTAACAATAATAACAATATTTTGCCAGCGTAGGAAACCTGTCTTTTCCTACATTTAGAAAATTCGGTGTAATGGTTGGCGCCAGGCGGTACAATAACAGCAATTTGTTTTCGATTAAGGCATTCTGGAACAGTATGAACGTTTATTAAAGAAAATACCACGACTTGTACCCTTTACAGACGCATACACATAGCATAAAATAGATGTAAACCACATATATAATAACAAAAAAACAGTAAACAATATTCTTGCATATATATATATATATATATATATATATATATATATATATATTATATATATATATATAAATATATATATTTATATATGTGTATATATAAACATATATATTATATATATATGTGTATAGAGAGAGAGAGAGAGAGAGAGAGAGAGAGAGAGAGAGAGAGAGAGAGAGAGAGAGAGAGAGAGAAGCAGGGGAAGGAAGGGAACACAATGGATTGACGAACTAGAAAGTTTGCGGGTGTGGACTAGTATAGACAGACCCTAAACAGACCCAAGCAGTAGGACATGTCTGAGGCCTTTGTTCTGCAGTGGACTAGTAACGGCTATGTGTGTGTGTGTGTGTGTGTGTGTGTTGATAAAACAATACCCTTCCATTATCCGAATGCCGCAGCGAACTCTTCTAGTCTCCTTTCTATCCCAGTGACATTCCAGAAGGAACCGCCTAAAACCTTACCAAATCCAAAGTGAGCCTTTGAGAAACCACTTTCCATTTAACCAATCTCTCTCTCTCTCTCTCTCTCTCTCTCTCCTCCTCTCTCTCTCTCTCTCTCTCTCTCGTCTGATTAATTCAAGCAACAGAATAGAACTGAGGGCTAAGATACAATGGATCTCAAACTCAATTACCCGATCATCCCAATAGATGGCGA
>NW_027169393.1:27500-32500 GCF_036898095.1 Palaemon carinicauda
TGGGGTTAGGGAGGCCATTCATCAAAAAACCTAAATGGGCGGGGGAGGGGGGGGGGGGCAAAACCCTGCAGTTACTCTATGCAGTCAAATTTAGGAGAAGTTGGATAGTAAAAATGGAAGAGAGGAAACGAGAACGGAAATACAAGGTTAAAATTTTAAAGTCCGAAAACCCTATAATAATGCCTTCAATGCACCGCGCAAGGCGCACTGTCTACACTAACCACCTCTTTATGTGATCATAAGAATGGCTCTATCTCAATGGGATAACTACCGGACTACTCCAACCCAATCATCCATTTCTTCTATAGGTGGAACTTGTAGGCGACCAGCAGTTTTTGGGTCCCTGGATCAAAGCTCAAAACGTGATAGATCTCACGGAAAAAAATAGATCTTAATATCCACAACCTGGTTCCCCGAGGTCATAATAACTTATTACATGCATATATTACCTGGGACAAATAGTTGAAAATCGAAAGCAAAACCACATTAAATCTCGGTGATCCAAAAAATCAAAATCAACAGAAAACAAAGGAAATCAATTAAAAAATTCTAAATTTTTCTTTTCTGGTTTCAGATTCAGGTCAGCAATAACCCCCGATATATAAAAACCAATCGACTGGACTCAAAAAAAGTCGTATTAATATTCCACAAAATCCATGTCAGAATATCGAGTCATTTTTTAGGAAGACGTCTGCATCTAAAGCTGAGCGGCCGAGCAAATTCCCCAAAACCACCTAACACTTCTGTATTTCTCTTTCTATTCTGTATTTCTCTTTCTATTCTGTATCATTCTCTTTCTATTCTGTATCATTCTCTTTTTATTCTGTATTTCTCTTTCTATTTGTATCATTTTCTTTCTATTCTGTATCATCCTCTCTCTATTCTGTATTTCACTTTCTATTCTGTATTTCTCTTTCTATTCTATATCATTCTCTTTCTATTCTGTATCATTCTGTTTCTATTCTGTATCATTCTCTTTCTAATCTGTATTTCTCTTTCTATTCTGTATCATTCTCTTTCTATTATGTACTTCTCTTTCTAATCTGTATCATTCTCTTTCTATTATGTACTTCTCTTTCTAATCTGTATCATTCTCTTTCTATTGTGTACTTCTCTTTCTATTTTGTATAATTCTCTTTCTATTATGTACTTCTCTTTCCATTCTGTATCATTATGCAAAGCATGGCTGATATAAACTCCGGTTTGTAGAACCAAATTAAACTCCACTAGTCATGGAAATTAATTACAGAGGAACTTCCAAACCCTGGAAAATCCAAGGTCTTTTTTTAATTTCTGATTCAACATTTTATGTTCCTAATTGCTCACCAAGACCACGAGAGAGAGGAGAGAGAGAGAGAGAGAGAGAGGAGAGAGAGAGAGAGAGAGAGAGAGAGAGAGAGAGAGAGAGAGAGAGAGAGAGAGGGCATACCACCAACAGGAAAATTATTCAGATTGAATGCGAGGCCTTCTCTTGAACCTCATAAACATAAATGTATAACTAAGTGTGCATAATAATAATTCATCGTGCATAATACATCGGAATACACCTTCACTTGACAGAAAACGCTTCAACCTCTGACATACAAGAAATGTCAGGGCGATCTGAGTTAAAGTTAACCAACGGGGATTTAGCCTTTTACAAAATGGCCGTACATTCACCCCGTGGCATTTCCTGCTCTTGCTTATTACTACCTGTGTAATATCGCTTTGCTTCCTTACACCTGCCACTTGTCTTGCGGGAATTACACCTGCCACTTGCCTTACAGGAATTACACCTGCCACTTGTCTTGCGTGAATTACACCTGCCACCTGACTTACAAGGATTACACCTGCCACTTGTCTTGCGGGAATTACACCTCCAATATGACTAACAGGAATTACACCTGCAATTTGTCTTGGGAATTACACCTGCCATTTATCATGGGGAATTACACCTGCCATCTGACTTACAGGGATTACACTGCCACTTGCCTTACAGGAATTACACCTGCCACTTGTCTTGCGGGAATCACACCTTCCACCTGACTTACAGGTCTTACACCTACCACCTGACTTACAGGGCTTACACCTGCCACTTATCTTGCGGGGAATTACACCTGCCACTTGACCTACATGAATTACACCTGCCACTTGTCTTGTGGGAATTATACATTCACTAATCATCGGAATTAAATCCTGTTGAATAAACTTCTGATTGTAGTTGACCGAATGACCTAAGGCTGAAGAGAACCGTCAACTGATTAGCATAAGCTGTAGACAATTTTGCTTATCATGAGCAAGAATTTACGTCAAAGATAATCGTCTGTAGTAACGAGTTTTGTAGATATATACGACGGTAAATGAATGACAGGGAAGAAAAGTACCTAACTATATGGATTCCATAACGGAATTTCATTTAATCAATTAACTATCCGGAATCTATTGGCATCGTAACGCCAGAGGTCAATGCCCCCAAACAGCAAATTACACTGAATGAATGAATGCGCACAGGCATCATACGCATTTATTGCGCATGCAGTGGGTGACTCCCTTCTCTTCAGGCGCTGGACAGCATCTGCATAGCTATTGTTCACTTGAATCACAGGAATGGATCACTCTAATGAACTCCTTTGTACCAGTTCCACTGCCGTCATCAAGAAACGTGGCTTCATGTCCCCCCCCCCCCCGCTTTCATTTTGGTGTTTCCCGACTTATAATGCGTATTCTTAAGCATTTTGCGATGGGAACCGAAGAGTTGTGCTATTCTGTCCGGTACTGAATTCGTTCACGGGTAAGGATCTCATGCATATACATGTATACAATCAGTCACGCTAGAAAAGAAATACATGTGAATAGGTTCTGAAATACAGCTTGAGAGAGAGAGAGAGAGAGGAGAGAGAGAGAGAGAGAGAGAGAGAGAGAGAGAAATATAAATATATATATATATATATATATATATATATATATATATATATATATATATATATATATATATATATATATATATATACTGTATACATACAGTATATATATATATATATATATATATATATATACTGTATACATACTGTATACATACAGTATATATATATATATATACTGTATACATACTGTATATATATATATATATATATATATATGTATGTATATATATAGTGTGTCTGTATATACTAGATAGATAGATGGATATATGAAAAGCAAGTAAAGGAGAAGCCCCTAAAGCTCCGCTGGAAAAGGGTCGTGTCAATCCAACGATGCAAATATAATAGATAGAGAAGACGCCTCTCCCATAAAAACAACAATTTAAAAGTGCTTATATATGTGATAAAAATGCATCCATAAATATTTTTCAAAAAAAAAAAAATCCAAAGATGATGGTTTTCTAAAAATAGGATATCCCATACAAGATGCGAATCAATGAGTAAAAACCCAAAACTGGTGAGCTATAGATGAATTCATATACAAAATAGGTCTTTCACCTACCAAAGCCACAAACATCACCGTATATCAAAAGACGCCATTTCCCTCGTCAAAGAATCTCTGCTATTCTTATATTCTTTACACTTCCTGAGGTTAGCTCTGACGAAAAATATTACAGCGATTAAAGAAAGGCGTTCACTTCACGGGGTAAGAACGCAAGTTATTTCGAAATGAATATCTAAGCAGTGTAAGACAGTATTATATAAGTGTGCAGCAACAGATACATTTCAGAAAAAATTATTAACGATATAAATTTCCCTTTCTTGTATATACATATGCAGTATACACACACACATATATATGTATTACATATTAATAAAAATATATCTATCTATATAAATAAATATATATGTATGTATGTATGTATGTATGTGTATATATATGTATATATATATATATATATATATATATATATATATATATATATATATATATCACAAATAACCAATATATATATCCATATGTGTAATATATATATATATATATATATATATATATATATATATATATATATATATATATAGATATGTATAAATTCTAGTCTTCCATAAATAAAATTTTCCCATACCTGACGACAGAGGAAGCCCACCATACAGAAAAACAATAAGGCATTCCTAAGTCGGCTTTCTACAGCTCAAATCCGAGTCTGCCGTGGCCCCTACACTAACGATTTCCAATCGAGTCTCTCCTCTTTGTATTGGATCCTTAAAATCACCAAGGTCGTATGCGTCCTTGAGCCTTTCCGCCTTACCGGATTTATTTACTTAACTTCAAGCGAGTGACAGCATTTCATTTCACCGGTTGCCTGGCTCTGAACTGCCCTTGGCAGAAGGCCTTTTTTTTTTTTTTAGGTTTCGTCGATGTCTCAGAAGTGTTTCTTAATAATTGAGAGGGTCTTCTTTAATCTCCCTTATATAAATACAGAGTAAGTGTCTGGCGATCTAGATCTATATATATATATATATATATATATATATATATATATATATATATATATATATATATATATATATATACAGTATATATATATATATATATATATATATATACTATATATATATATATATATATATATATATACACATACATATATATACATATATACTGTATATAAATATATATATATGTATATGTATATATGTATATACCCAGACACTTGCTCTTAACTATTATATACAGTAGGTGAGATTGTTATTATTATATTTTTCCATTCAAGTTAATGTAGTACAAAACGCATATATTTTTCCAATAAAAAAACGACCAGTGGGACCGACATCCAAACAATTATATCTAATCAGCTATTAAGAAATCAATGGGGGTGGCTCAAGAAAATAGACGACACAGCAGTCACTGCTACATTCATCATTCAACTTCCGCAACATTTGCCGCCTTATATACCTACACAAATCACTCATTAGCAGTGAGTTAAAAACCCCCAACGCATACTAGGCATTTTCCAATGCTTCCTAGGCCTTACAGTATTTCACCCAATAGGCAAATTTTCTGAATATCAAGCTCTATCCTATCATCCTCCAATCTTT
>NW_027169393.1:37500-39553 GCF_036898095.1 Palaemon carinicauda
CTCCTACTTTGAACTTTTGAAGTTCTACTGATTCAACTACCCGATTAGAAGATCATTCCACAACTTGGTAACAGCTGAAAAAAACTTCTAGAATACTATGTAGTATTGAACATCATGATGGAGAAGGCCTGGCTATTAGAATTAACTGCCTGCCAAGTATCACGAACAGGATAGAATTGTCTAGGGCATTGTCCTAGCCCGATAGGGCAATGTCACTGCCTCTGCCATTCATGAGCCGTCTTTAAACCTTGAAGAGATTATAATAAATATGTCTATCACCAAAAAGTCTTAAAGTAATCCTTGTTACAATATACAAGAAATGTTTTCATCTAAGTATTTACTGTAAGAGATTATACATAGGGATTTAAGTGACTTGGACTCAGTGTTAGCAATTAATTTACTTCATAATATAATTAAAGAATTTAATCCAATAAGAGAATTTGTATATCAATTCTATCACTTTACCATTTAAATTATTACCAGAACATCATGTTTTAGTTAACTAAAGGAATAAATAATTTCTTCCCTCTTTTCATCTAAATAATCCTCAAGTAATCCTTAATCTAATGAAAGACATGCAAGTTTCTTTTAAAGATGGAATACGATAATTAAGAAATCTTTTTAGCTTATGAAAAACTAATTTTCCAATCCTTTCATTTTATAAATCTTACGAAAATCCTATTCATTAAATTGTATTTATGAATTTAGAGCAAGTAACACTGCGCTGGGGCCTGTGAGGCCCTTCAGCGCTCAAATGCATCGAAAGTAAAACCTAAAAATCAACTATGAGATTAAAATTAGAAGCTGGACAGGACGAAGGAAGAACTGAGGTAAAGTAAAAGAATACAACGCAAGTGTAGCTACAGGCTAAAGACCCTAGAGGAGTTTGCCTACAGTGCACCGCGCTAGGTGTACTGTTGGCAGTAACCCCGCCCCCTCCATAAGGAACAAATCGTTAGACAACCCTTCATTCAATAAAGTAATATGGAACCCCTTTTTTGGCTTCAAAACAATCGCAAGACATTTTTTCTCTACAATTAATAAAATCGTACAAACGATAATAATTCCTTTTTGAGTCGTTGATAAATGTATTTTTCAATACAAATAAGACCGATTAGAGACTCGCCTAGCGCTGGAAACACCAAAGCAACCCACTTCTCAAAAAACAACAACAACAACAACACTTCCTCAATCCATCACTTATCAAGAACGGGCTCTCTCCAAAAGTTGTGGCGAGATGCAACTAGGCGAAATCCCTAAAATTACACTATTAAGTATTGGATTTAGACAGCAAAATAAAAGAAGGCGGGGACGGAGGTAGAGAGGTAGAGAATAAGGCTAAGATTCGAAATTATAATCTTCTTTGAACCACAACCAATAAATCAGCTTTAAACACTTCACCCAGTCAGATAAAAATCTTACAAATTTCCTCCTATCTACTTCCCTCAAAATCCCAGGAGGCTCTGGAGGGCCATGTTGGGAAGGGCCCTACCAAGCCACTTTTGCTCCGTCTAATTAAAACTTATCCACTCTATTTCAGCAGGCCATTCTGGTCGAACTGAAGGACGTCAGTGGGTCTCTTCAAAATCTCTCGACTTTTCAAAGGCTTCCAGAGTCCTTTTCTTAATGTCATGGAGATTTTCTGGGTCTGTTGCATGTCAGGACTGCCCCATTTCTATCTGCCTTGCAGACGGTTCCTCTCGTGTCTAACGTCTAACATTACTTCAGACTCGTTTCAAGATATTTATCAGACTACAAAATAAAGATATAATGCATCTTTGGGAAATTTTTCAGACTGCAAAATAAAGATATAATACATCTTTGAGAAATATTCAGACTACAAAATAAAGATAATAATGCATCTTTACATTCTAGTAAGTTAAATAAAAAATTCTAAGATCAAAAGCATATATTCTTCAACCATATACCCTTTAAAATGTTAACATTTTAACTTCACCAACGGCAAATTCACCTTGCAATGTTAATATTACGAATTGTTTGCATCTTAAGATAGCTTCCATATCTCCCCATTATAAAGCCATGGATATATGGT
>NW_027169395.1:37500-39480 GCF_036898095.1 Palaemon carinicauda
CTCATGAATTGCCCATGCATTGGTTTGCTCAGCCATTCTTCTAATCTCTTCTTTCCTGTCCTTTCTCTGTATACTTCTGGATTTTCATCTTCCTTTATTAAGCCTTCATCCCATACATTCTTTAGCCATTCGTCATCACTGTTCTTTATGTATTGGCCTAACGCTCTGCATTCGATGTTGACGCAGTCTTCTATGCTTATTAGACCTTTTCCTCCTTCACTTCTAGGTATATACAGCCTGTTGACGTTGGCTCTTGGATGTAGAGCTTGATACATAGTCAATACCTTCCTTGTTTTTCTGTCTATATTGCGAAGCTCTGACTTCTTCCACTCCACTATTCCAGCGCTGTACCGGACTACTGGCACTGCCCAAGTATTTATGGCCTTCACCATGTTTCCAGAGTTGAGCTTTGACTTGAGTATAGCTTTCATTCTCTTTGAGTATTCGTTTCTAATCATTTCCTTCATTTCATTGTGTTTTATTGTTTCTCCTTCCATTATACCGAGGTATTTGTAGCCAGTTTCATCTATATCTTTGATGACATTTCCATCTGGTAGCTTAATCCCTTCAGTTCTTGTTACTTTTCCTTTCTCCATGCTAACTAGAGCACATTTTTCTATCCCAAACTCCATCTTGATGTCTCCTGACACAATTCTAACAGTCTGGATTAGCATGTCGATTTCCTCAGCATTTTTCCCGAACAGCTTTATGTCATCCATGAACATTAGATGGTTAATTCTGCTGCCTCCTTTCTTGAGTTGATACCCGACTTCAATCTTCTCTAGCACTCTTGACATGGGGATCATAGCTACTATGAAGAGTAGTGGAGATAGAGAGTCCCCTTGGAAGATTCCTCTCCTGATATTTACGTCGGCAAGCTGTTTTCCAGAGCATGTAAGCACTGTCTTCCAGTTTTGCATTGTATTCCGGAGGAAGGTGATGGTGTTCTCCTCAGCACCATATATATTCAAGCATTCTATCAGCCATGAGTGTGGTATCATGTCGAAGGCTTTTTTGTAATCTATCCATGCCATGCTAAGGTTGGTTTTCCTTCTCTTGCTGTTTGTCATTACCATTTTGTCAATGAGGAGCTGGTCCTTTGTGCCTCTGCATTTCTTCCTACATCCTTTTTGCTGGCTGGGAATGGTATTTGTTTCCTCTAGGTAGATGTACAGCCGTTCGCTGATAATGCCTGTTAGGAGCTTCCACATTATTGGTAGGCAGGTAATTGGTCGGTAGTTGCTTGGTATATTACCTTTACTTTTGTCTTTTTGTATTAGACAAGTCCTGCCTGTGGTCATCCATTGAGGTGCTTGGTGGTACTGGATACAATGCTGGAGTTGTTCAGCCATTCTCTCATGTATGGCTCTGAAGTTTTTGAGCCAGTAACCATGAACTTCATCGGGGCCCGATGCTTTCCAGTTCGGAATTTTCCTAAGCTGTTTTCTTACAACCTCAGTTGTGATATCAGCGCATATTTGCTTAACCCTTCCATTTTCTTCCCTTTTGATGTCCTGTAGCCACTCTGCGTGTTTATTGTGGACTACTGGGTTATTCCATATGCCTTCCCAGAGTCTCTTAGATGGTTCAGCTTCTGGGCTCTCTTGATGGTTATCTTCGCCTTTTAGTTGGCTGTATAGGCGTTTTTGATTTGTTTGGAAGAGTTTATTCTGCTGATATCCTTTATTTCTGTTTACATATCTCTGGATTTTATGAGCCTTAGCCTTTATTCTTTGTTTTAGATCTTCAATGATATTATTCAAGCCTTTCTCTTGTACTTTGTATACATCATTCAATTTTGCGCGTATTTTTTGGTTTCTCAATTTGTTTTCTGCCATATCTTTCAGCTTACTCAAGTCAGCCCTCATCTCTGTTATCTGTCCTTCCAATCTCCTTTTCCAGGGAGGCTGTCTTACATTTTGATTTCGCTCATTGGATTCCAGAGTTGGTATTCTTATCTCCATGAGCTCGACAACCATC
>NW_027169396.1:0-39465 GCF_036898095.1 Palaemon carinicauda
TGAGTACGTATGTATATGTGAATGAATGAATACATGTGTGAAAGTTTGTACAAGCACGTGTGTATGCAAACATGAGTAAGTATGTATGTATGGTTATGAGTGCATATGTGTGGATGTACGAGAGTATATAATATGAGAAAATATGTATGCACGCATGTACAAATGTACGTATGATCATACGGTTATGTAAGTATATGTGAAGACAAGAATGTATATATTTGTGAATATGAGTATGTATACAAGCATGTGATATGGGCATGTATATGTGTGTTACGAGTATTGATCTAGTTATTTTCAGAATACATATAAGTATGTGTTTATGCATTATGGATTTAACGTGTAAGACTATATATTCGATTAGTAAAGAACCATATTAAATAAAATGAAGCATAAGACCTTGTTGTGTAGTTAAGAAATGTTTAAGATATTCGAGATGTACCAGATATGACTTGAGTAAATAAGATATGGTATTGACACTAGAGTTGAGACATGTTGATTTGAAAATGAGTCTTGATTTGCAGTGTTGTAAGCTATTGATTGCGTGGTAAAAAATATTTGCTTGAAATACGATATGAGATAATTTGATGAGCTATCTGATGAATCTAATTTCTTAAGTTATTTTAAGAAGATTTTTGATATTTGAAATGTTTTTTCAGACCTTTGATATGATTTTGACATTTTAAAACGATTGATTTTAAAAGTTTCTGATGTTTTCGAAAATAATTTTGATATTTTTGAATACATGAGGGCCAGTCCCAATCTCAGAGTATACTTTTGGAATTGACCGATACATGGAATTGACGGATACTGGATTTGACAGATTATATGAACATGTGCAACATGTAGTACTACAGTTTCATGACTAGGGGGACGGCGAGACGTAACGCCCATAGATCCTAGTTTCAGTGACATGGGGGACGGCGAGATGTAACGCCCCATGACACTAGTTACATTAGAGACTCGGTTGATTTATTCCCATATTCGTCCAGTTGAGTTGATTCATGGATGCAGAGGTTGACTCGGCCCCAACCTGAGTGGTGGGAGGCTTATTTAAAGTCCCAAGTGCAAGACTGTAAATGTCAATTATAATACATGGAGTCGAGAGTCCAAGGTCATTCTTCCCAAGGGAACTAGTTTGCCAAAATGTTTGTGCCAAAATTCTTTTTAACTTAATTTATTTACAAGGGGACATAATATAATTCATGAATTTGTTGATTAAGGATTTAAGTGCAGAAAAATAAATTGCTTGAAGATTAAATTGCAGAAAATTAGAAGTGCTAAAGATGAAAATAAAATTACTTGAATTAAAATCAATAAAAAGAAGGAGGTGTGGGGTGATGAATTTACCAACAATTACTATAAGGGTCTCTATGTCACATGCGCATTTTTTTTACTATTGTTTAAACCATGCACAACATACACATCATGTTTAATGAATCATGCACAAGCAAGCTTTGGAATAGATCTTGACATACTCAAAGGTTATAGATCTATCAAGAGGCTTTAATTGTGGACATATTCATAGGTTTGATGTTTAGATGTGACATAGGTTTCAATTAATGTTTTTATCTTTCATGTTCATGCTTATAATCAAAATACACGATTTAAGTACAAGATTTAAGCATGGAAACATTACAAATAATAAAGCACTCGATTTATCTTGAAGCTTAAAAATTGCACTAGATTACCTATATAGCATCATGTTGGTTCCTTCACACCCCAACACCAAAGGATTTAGCCTCCCTTTGTCATATTAAATAACAAAAAGTAGGATTTCATCCTAAGGGTTGGAAGCATGAATTACAACACTAAGCTTAAAATAAACTAGAAAGGAATTGGAAAAGAACTAGAACTTTATTTAAAACTTACTTGATTACAAAGGAAAATAGAGCACTTCTTTGAAACTAAGCTATTAAACTAAAGAAACTTTAAACTAAAAGAAAAGAGAGAGAGATTCTCTAGACTAGAGATTTTGTGTAGAGAATGGTGTGCATTGAGAGCTAGAGAAATCCTATTTTTATAGGTAAAAATGTGAGTGGAAATTACATAATTATCCTAATTAATAATGCATGTAAAATGCTAAAATCCAAGATAATATCAATGCTTGCAACCAATTGTGAATTATTTACTTTGACTTCTTTTAATCATCTTTGTCTTCATCTCTTGATTTCCCACAATTTTTAGGTCTATGTCTGATCCAAAAAATTAATTAGAAGCCCATTGATTGTTGATTATGTCTAGATTATGTGGCTAATTGGCTCTTTGACTAGTCAAGATTGAAATTCTAGTAAATTCGTAACTTTGGAGGCATTTTTGACTATAAAGATGTCATTATTTCATCTTGCTCTAAACTATAAAGTTGTTCATCTTTGAGTTTTTTTACAACTTTACTTTTTGAATCATCTCAATCTGACATCTGTAAAAAAAGTTATGGCCAAAATATGAACATCGTACAAATTTGAAACTGCATAAATTCAATTCGACCAAGTGTGTATTTTTACACCTAAAAATAACATAAATATAATTAGTTAATAATATATACATAAATTTATGTTTTCACCTTTAAACACTAATTATAGACATAATATGATGCTAAATTTGGTCTATAATTACCAGAAAAATTATAATATATGAGCATTATCATAGGTACATTCAGGGGGACGGCGAGACGTAACGCCCCTGGACACTAGATTATTACTAAGGATGCATTCAGGGGGATGGCAAGACGTAACTCCCCTGGACACTAGGTTATCACTGAGATATATGTTTTTTTTACAGCGACATGGTTTTAAGTAAGATTTAGGATACCAACGAAATTGAGATTTAAGTTCTTTATAGTGAGTTCTATTACATTAGAGTTTTCTCAGTATAATTTATTTTCAGATAAGTTTTTCAGATTTCAGTTTTCAGAAATAAATTTTCAATTTCAGATTTAAGATACAGTACAAGGTATTTCAAAACCAGAGCTTTTCAGAAAATCAGTTTTATAACATGTTTTACTGAGATAAAGTTTGATGAATATAATCTATATGTGCATGATTGGATAAGAGTATATATTCATTAAATCTGTATCGCATAAGAGTATTGCATGGTGATTTCATAAGAGTAAATAATGATACATACATGAGAATACATAATAATTGACCATGTGAGAATATTGCATGATAATTGTATAAGAATATTAAATGATGACTGTATGAGAGTATGGAATGATGATTATGAATAGTGTTGGATAACATTATTGTATTGCATCTTAGAAGTGCTGGTTAGAAATCCGTTCGGATGGTATTTCATCTCATACCTATTCTAAAATAGGTCATGAGTACTATACGAGTAATGTATGCATAAGTCAACACATATGCATGATGATGATTGATATACATATATTCTTAAGTGTTGTGCAGTGTACGCATGCATTAGATAAGAGTATTTTCATATATAATATATATATATATATATATATATACTATATGTAAATGTAGCCCAGGGTAAGAGGTCAGAGTTGATTATGTGTTTATATATGACTGTTTAGAATAGATAAACATAAGTTATGTATATA
The DNA here is from genome assembly GCF_036898095.1 of Palaemon carinicauda. Taxonomy (NCBI): domain Eukaryota; kingdom Metazoa; phylum Arthropoda; class Malacostraca; order Decapoda; family Palaemonidae; genus Palaemon; species Palaemon carinicauda. The sequence goes on from NW_027169396.1 coordinate 3,560, forward strand.
ATTGAGCTAATATGGTTGAGTATATTGATATGCATGCTTAGTGAGTAAAGAATTAATAATATGTAGTGAGATATGTTTCTGAACTGGCATAAGTAAGTATAGACAGAAGATTGAAATTAGACATCAGTAAAGTGCTGAAAATGAATGATTCTGAACTAGCATAAGTAAATACAGACATGAGGTTGAGATCAGATATCAGTAGAGTACTCAGAATGAATGTTAATGTTCGTGTTGCATTGATTGATTTGATGATATTTCCAAAATATATTAATTATAGTTATATGATAAATAAACATAATTGTTGCAAGCATACTTTTAGTTTATATTTCTGTATGAATAACATGTAAAAGAATGAGTGTGAACGTGAGTTATGATTCCAGACAAAAGTAATAAATGTGGTTTATGCATGCCTGATCAGAGTATAAGATAATAATTAAGTATAAGGATAAGCATAAAAATGGATAATGCATGATAAGTGAACAGGAAAAAAAAGAACGTATATGTATAGTAACAAAATATGTAATATCAGATGAAACATGATAATATCATTATAAGCTATACTATGTTTGATTGCATGATTGTTGCTCAAGGGTATGAGCGTGATTACTTACTGAGTTTTATAGCTCATTTCACAATAATTTTCTAGTTTTGCAAGTTCACCGACGGACTGAAAGAACTAGTAGAGTTTGGAGAAGACTTTGAAGACAGTGGATCGCCCCAAGTGTAGTCGATGGTCCTAGGTCAAGTTATGGGTCCCCACGGCCCTAGTTGTATTTTGTACTTGAGTTATGTATTGCACATATGTGTTGAACGCATTATTGTATAGTTTTTGTATGTTAAGTTACAGGACTCAGGCCGAATTTCATTTGAGATGAGTTTTAAAACATTTATTGCATTCACAGATCACCTTGAGGTGCTGGACTATAATCCAGGTTGCATGATGTTCTGCATACATCATGTTAAAATTTTTAGTAAAGTCAGAGCCTTATGGAGGCAAGGTGAGTCGTCTCCTGCCAGTAACGATCCCGGGATTTGGGATGTTACACTTAGATAAAACATATAAGTTCAAAAAACTTGAAAAATATTTTACAATTTAAGTTCAAAATCAAGCTTTTATGATTTGATGAAAACATGTAATTTTGTAAGATATGCATATGCAAAAATCATTTTGAGCTTTAGATGTTTATCATGCATAATCTTACTACTTAAGCTATTACAAGATTAATAAGAAAATAAGTCTATTCTAGTCTTCTTTAATCTTGATGGTTGATGAGCTTCATGCTTGATTTCCTTGATTTTGAGCTCCTTTTGATGCTTGATCTTTGACACACTCACAAAGTGGTTCTTTTACTCCCAAGTATAAGAGTGGTCGAAGTAATAAAATAACCCGGTAAGTCCGGGGTCGATCCACAGGGAATAAATTTAGCAGAATAAAAATAAAAATACAGAAATAAAATAAAAGACTAAATTAAAAATACAATGAGAGAAATAAGGTGATGCAAAATTAATTCAATAAAATAGCATGAAAGTAAAAAGAGAAAGTACAACAATAAATTAAAATATCGGGGTTAGGGGATCAGTTCTCAATATGAAAATATAAAGTAATTTTCACTCTTTATAAATACAAATCATAATTATTTCCCAATCAATTTAGTTCTTAATTATCTGGTACTTATTATGCCAATTATATTAAACCGTCCATATAGGCGGTGGTAGAATTGTCGATAATTAGTCCATGGTTAGGTACTCATTATGCCAAATCATTTAAAACCGTCCATGTAGGCGGTGAATAGGTTATCAATAATAAGTCCATACATTCTCTCAAGTTCATGGATTCAAGTATTAACTGTGCCCAATTCGCCAAAACTGTCAACAGCTAGTCAAGGGTCCTGAATAAACTGGAAAGATTATTATTTATATTTGGGAAATAATCATAATTCATGTAAATAAAGTAAGTAAAAATTACCTATATTAGATATCCACTACTTTCTGATACACAAGATCCTCGAAAGAGGCAAGTGGTAGAGCATACTTGGTAGCTTCCATCTATATTTTTCATACCTTGAACTTCACCCTTCACCCCGACAGAAAGCTATTAGCCACTCATATATTTTGAATAAGCAAACACATGGTTTTTTTTTATAGATATAATAGATGAAGAAGAAGAGAATTTTATTAAGAGAATTGTGTATCAAATGAAGTGCTAATCACCTCAATTTATAGGAGACTAGAGGGGGTACATTTGGTATTGTGAAATGAAATTCAAATTCAAATTCACATAATTTATCCTAACCACCCCATTAATTATAAATACAAACCAACGAAATTTTCTTTAATAATTACACCTAATACATATAATCTTGTGTAGACAAATCTAAATTAGTCACCTAATCATGTTTCTTTGTCTAGATAATTAATTATTTAAGAAAAGTCACCAATAGTCATTTTCAAACACTATTTCATGACTTTCCACCATGATTTCGTGCTTCTAGATGGCCAAACTGGTTCTTGCTCTGCAGTGTTGTAAATAATTGAATCTTTTTTACTCTCCAACTTGAATCACCTCAATCCGATATCGGAGTAAAAAGTTATGGCCAAATTACCGCAGAGAGTACAAAGCTGAAAAATTCTGGAATTGTATTTATCAAAATGCTCTTTTAAGTTTCCGGTTTCCAAATTCCAGATACCACATCCATTTTTCCAGTTATGCACCCAAAACATTATTTTACCTACACAAGATGTCAAAATCACAATAAAAAATAGATAACACAATAATTAAAATTATTAATTTACAAATACGCTAATAAAAAGGGTTAATGAAACTATAAGTGTAAAAATGATGAATTTTTCTTTTATTAAATGTACACTTTTTAGTATTCATCACACCCCCCCAACTAACTTTTTGCTAGTCTCTTAGCAAAACTAAAGCGAAAACAAGGTGACGACTCTTGACTTAGCAAAAATTTTGATTATATTTCATGAATGAATAACAAGTACTAAAACAATCAAATTCTACAAATGCCATAAAAGTTATTTTATTTACAAACCTTTATAAAGACTCAAGTGTGTGTGTGCCACTAAGCTTTATTTTTCATATTGATCATGCATACACAAGAACATCACAAGCTATAGCTGCAACTCCATACCTCACAAGGTGAATCATTTAGTATTTAGTGATGTGTTTGGATGTTCTCTCAATGGAGTTGGAAAATGTGAACGCTCAAATATGGTAAGGCTACATTTTAGGTACTAGTAGTAAATTTATATATTGATTATATGATAAGCACAAATGAAATGGAAATAAAATGTAAAATATTACAACTTGAAATCAAAATGTCAATAATTATGGTTGTAATGTGGCTAAGGTAAGGGTTTCAAGAACAAAAGGAAAAAGAGTGGATAATTTTTCAAAGTTTCCATAATATGATAAAGATCTTTTCCACAGTTTTGTTTCCTTTGTAAAAATAAATACCCAATTTTTTTTTATCAACAACCATCTTCTTTTCTTCTCATTTTCTTCTTTTTTTTTTTTTTTACACAATGTTCAATTCTTTTAAGCTTTCTCTTTAACCCATGTAACAAGCTTTGGGCCAATGACTCCCAGACCAGTTGATCTTAGGGCACTAGGTGTTAAAACACCTCTACGGACTTAATTGCTTGAGTTAGAGAGGCTACAAAATCGAACTTATTCACTCAAATTTTTTTTTTTTTTAAAGAAAAAAAAAATTTATATAACATATCCCAAAAATTATTTTAACCCCAGCATAATGTGAATCCTTAGCATATACATGGAAGTATTTGGTGTGAGGATCCTAGAAACTAAGTTCAACTCCATTTTGGAGTAGGTTAAGATATATGGGTGATACAAGAAAAAGTTTATTCATTTTTTATGGCTCAAATGGGCTTTCTAATGGATTAAATTCAATGGTTGGCTTGAAAGGCACAAAGGAAGACCTAAATTGACATTTATCATTTTCCAAATTTATAATATATACAAAAATTTCCACAAAAATTAAGTACTAACTCAACAAATCAATATTAACTACTACACTGTAATCTCTCAATTCTCTCGTCTCACCAAAATAATTGATATAGCATTGATTATTTCCAACATGTATACATTTTTCAATGATTACTTAAAAGCTTAGGGAAGTGCATGTATTGTATGAGTCTAGATAAAAATCGCTAAATAAGCAAACTTAAATGGCAAGAGAGAAGAATTATGCATAGAGTAGCTATGAAATTCAAAAATGAAATAAAACCAAATAAAACTAAGTCAATTTGTCATCGAAAATCTTTTTTTTTTTGAAGAAAAATTAAACAAGGTAAAACAAGGTAAAATCTAAGTTTATAAAACATGTGAAACATGGTATATCACCCCCAACTAAATTTTCGCATACTCTGCAATGCAGAAAATTGAAAGCAAGAGTTAGGTTTAGAGTTTACCTTGGATGCTTCACTTATTTGAGTGAGAAACCGAAATAAAACTAAATTAAAATAGATAAATAAAATAAACGAAGCCACTGTCGTAGGGAACACGATTGCATTTAGCATATGCAACAAGCCTTTAAACCCCTAGGCGGCCCTAGTGGACGAGTTGTAGTCTCGTGAGGGTTTACAGCGACGATACCCACAAACGTCATCTGAAAAAGATTAAACACACAAAAAATATTAAACACACAATAAAATAAAAAATAAAAATGATGATTATTTGGGATGCGTCTCAGAAGTAGGGTCTCCCTTACTCGGCCATCTCGTATAAACATATCATTTAAATAAAAACAAAATAATAAACAAAACTAAAAAAAAAATGAAAACAAGGGAAAGTTACAGATCAAGGTTCAAGTCGATCCTTAGCCTTTTGCTACTACCACTATCTGACCAATCCAATTTAGAGAGAATTGGATTAATTATAGGCACATATGCTTGCAGCTGATCAATTAAATCATTAATGTTGTCGGCACAGAGGATTATATCTCTTGCTTCTGTAGAAAGTAACCCAAGTCGCTTTTGGTCGTCAAGAAATACCAAAAAGGAGATCAAAAACATGATTAGCATTCAACAGTCCAATTGGTTTGCGATGGATATTTAAATGTGCCCAAGATGCGACTGTAAAGATTTCCTCCATAGTACCGAGTCCACCTGGTAAAGCAATTGAAAGCATCAGAATGATTAATCATTTCTATTAATCGGTTATACATACCTGAAATAATAAGCTCCTCTCCGTTTTGATTTTCCGATAAGGTTAGAATCAAGCCAATGTTTTTGGGATGATTCCCAAAACTTGACTACCTCCTTCATTTGCAGATTTTGAAACAGCTCCCATCAAGCCAAGATCGCCTCCTCCATACACCAAGTGTATTTTTCTCTCAGTAAGAACCTTACCAACTTCCTTTGCCAAGTTAAGAAATTCATTATGTTTGCCAGGGCTAGATCCGCAAAAGACACAAATGTTAGTAATTCTACGAGCTGAGGTGGTGGGCCATTTCTTTACTCTTTTTTTCTTTGATATCTGTTTCTTTTGATGCATTAAAGAATGAAGTAAAAGCTGCATCTATAGATCAGAAAAGATGCCAATTTGTCAAATGAACAGCGTAATATGTCGGATAAATCAATAAAGAAGATACTGTCGGTAGGTGGCACTAGCGTCTGCAAGACAAAAGTTGGTCAGATATACAACAAAATGAAAAGGTGTAAATTTTTTTTATTTTTTTATTTTTTTATTTTTTATTTTTTATTTTTTTTATTTTTTTATTTTTTTTTAATTGATATTTACAACAGTGATTTTGGCTCACTTCTTCCTCTGGTTTTACGTCCAGTAACGCATTTTAACGGCCTCTATGGGTCGGGGATATGCTTCCCATCCAATTTTCTTACAAATTGGCAAACAGGGTCTTTTAAAGTCAGATTCCCGAGACTGTAATTGTTGCGTTTCTTTTTGGAACTGTGTATGTAAATTGCGAATTGCTCTATGGACATGTCCACTAGGATGCGTCTCAAGAGTCAAAGATATGTCATCTAAAGACTCCTTACTCAAGCCATCTCTAATGAACTGAATTTTATCTTCACGATTTTCAGACACCATTCCTAAAGAACGACAACGAGTGTTGCACGTCCATCGTGCACATTTATAACAAACACCACCTAATTGTTTAGCTCTTCGTTTCTTAGCATAGGTGCTTTTTCCTAAACCAGGCATGTAAGAAATGAATGAGTCAGATAACTCACCTGCCAAGCGAACCCGTGCTTCAATTACCCAACGAATATCATGAGGAATATTTTTGAGCATAAGAAGCCTCATTCTTTCAATGCGTGCTTTGTAAATTTTCATCAGAGCGTTTTGAGGGAGAGAAGGAAAATGCTTTCTGAGTTTTGTGAGAGTTTCTTCCATGCCTTGATTTTGAGGGTATCAGTAATTTGAGAAACTGAAAGAACCGACAAAGAGTCACGGGAGTACCGTTATCCACCATTTAACCGGGGTGTGACACTATGACATAAAAGGAAAAATAAAACTGCAAAAAAGAAAGAAAGTTAAAATAAATAAATAAATAAATAAAACTAATAACAAATTAGAATGCATTAATCACCATACCTTGGGGTTGAAAGGAAGAAAGATTCTTGAAAACTTGAATTCTCTAAAAATAGTTTCAAACGTTGTCCATTTACTTTAAAAATATCACCATCCCTAGGATTCTCAATGTCAACAGTTCCATATGGGTAAACGTGCTTCACAATAAATGGGCCACTCCATTTGGATTTTAATTTTCCAGGAAATAAATGAGAGACGAGAATTATAAAGCAAAACTTTTTGACAAATTTCAAAAGTTTTTCGTGAAATTCGACTGTCATGAAAGGCCTTAGTTTTTGCTTTAAGAATTTTCGCATTTTCATAAGAATCATTCCTTAGCTCTTCAAGTTCGTTTAATTGCAATTTGCGTTCATGACTGCCATTTTCAAGATTTGAATTGAATGCTTTAATAGCCCAATATGCCTTATGCTCAAGTTCTACAGGCAAATGACAAGGTTTTCCATAAACTAGACGATAGGGAGACATTCCCAACGATGTTTTGAAAGCTGTTCGATATGCCCAAAGTGCATCAGTTAGTCGAAGAGACCAATCTTTGCGATTTGGGTTAACCGTTTTTTCCAAAATTTGTTTGATTTCCCTATTTGCTAGTTCAGCTTGACCATTTGTCTGAGGGTGATAGGAGGGTAGAAACTTTATGTGTAATTCCATATTTTTTCATCAATGAATCAAATGGCCTGTTACAAAAATGTTTACCTCCATCACTAATAATGGCCCGTGGGATTCCAAATCGACTTAAAATATTTTCCTTTAAAAATTTAACCACAACTTTGTGATCATTTTGTCAACAAGAAATCGCCTCAACCCATTTTGAGACATAATCAACTGCAACTAAAATATATAAAAATCCAAATGACGGTGGAAATGGACCCATGAAATCTATTCCCCAACAATCAAAGATCTCGATAACAAGGATGGGGTTTAAAGGCATCATGTGTTTTCTAGAAATGGACCCCCAACTTTTGACAATTTTCACAAGTTTTGCAGAAAGCGTATGTATCTTTAAATATGGTGGGCCAATAAAATCCACACTGCAAGATTTTTGCAGCTGTTTTCTTAGATGAGAAATGACCTCCACATGCTTCTGAGTGACAAAACTTAATGACACTACTTACCTCGTTATCTGGTATGCATCGTCGGAAAATCTGATCTGGACAATACTTGAATAGGTATGGATCGTCCCAGTAGAATTTCTTGACTTCGGTCAAAAATTTCTTTTTGTCTTGACTACTCCAATCTGGGGGCATTTTTCATGTTACAATAAAATTGACAATAATTAGCATAACCAAGGCATTATATTTATGGAAAATAAAAAATCATCAGGAAAAGAGTCATTGATAGGAGTTGTGTCAATGGATGACTCGTTTGTGAGTCTCGATAAATGATCCGCAACTACATTCTCTGCTCCTTTCTTGTATTTGATTGTGAGATTAAATTCTTGAAGCAACAAAATCCATCGCAATAATCTCGGCTTTGCATCCTGTTTAGATATCAAATATCTAACAGCAGCATGATCAGAATAAACAACGGTTGATGAACCAATAAATACGACCGAAATTTATCCAATGCAAATATTACAGCAAGTAGTTCTTTTTCTGTGGTGGTGTAGTTCATTTGTACGCTGTTTAAAGTTCTACTTGCATAATAAATTACATATGGCTTACCTTCCTTTCTTTGTCCCAAAACTGCGCCAACTGCATAATCACTGGCATCACACATTAGCTCAAAAGGCAAAGACCAATCAAGGGATTGCATGATAGGAGCAGAAGTCAAAAGACTAATAATTTTTTCAAATGATTTTTGACAATCTTCTGTCCATTCAAATATTGCATCTTTTAATAAGAGGTTACATAATGGTTTGGATATAGTGCTAAAATCTTTAATAAACCTCCTATAAAATCCTGCATATCCTAAAAAAGAACGAATTTCCCTGACTGTTTTTTTGTGGGTGGCAGTTTTAGAAATAACCTCTATCTTTGCCTTATCAACCTCAATACCTTTTGATGACACAACGTGGCCCAAAACAATTCCTGAATTAGTCATGAAATGACATTTTTCCCAATTTAAAACAAGTCCCTTTTCAACACATCTTTTCAGAACATTTTCCAAATTATTCAAGCAATTATCAAATGAATTCCCAAAAACAGTTAAATCATCCATAAAGACCTCTAAACAATGTTCAACCTGTTGGAGTTGGTGCTCGAGCGCCAATCCATTTTGTATTTATAATATGTTTTATGAATACGCAATAGTAATTTCGATTCACTGTTTTATATATGTATATATGGTTATGTCGACTTATCATTTATTTATTTACCTTGTGGATTTATTTGATAAATCATGTTATAAATGATAAAGACCTTAGAATAGTTAAGTAGTGATATTGGTTACATTGGAGGTAATGCACATTGGAAATATCACTATGTATTCTATTCTTAAAGATGTTCCTGGTCGATGGTTTATTTACACGGGTCGGTTTATAAACCTTTGAGACTAGTACGTGTCGTATATATCGGGATTGGAGTCCCGATAGTTTATTCCAGTGAACTATGAACTTTGGAAGTTCGTATATTGACACGTAGGTATCCATTTAGAATGGGATATTGAACGGCTCACTAGAAGACTCCTAATAGAAAATACACACCACCGTCAATAGGAGGTCTTCTCGGAGTCGAGTAGCATATGTGGTCCTTTGACTTGAGACACGACTCGGTTCTGTAGGTGATCCTCCACACTTTGATGCCATACATGTCAGAAACCTTTTATGGTCTGGCCTCTGGATGTTCGTTGGGTGTGGACCGATGCCTACGAGAACCAGTGCGCGTCAAGATAGAATCTGTCAGTCCTGTGTGTAAGGATTTAAGCATCCAGATCTTTGAGATTATGTGAGATTATGTTTCCTAAATCTTTGGCCAGAGTTGACCTTGGAAATTAGATTTCCAAAGGTTATGATAATATTTGAAATGGTGTTCGAAATATTATCGGAAACATATATCTATATAATGAGTTACGCATTACGGAGATTTGACGATCATCTATATCTCCTCGCATAACTCGGATTGCTTATGACGGAAGGATTATACGGTATGTTGAGGATCTCGACTTGTATGGTTTGGAGTATTTCGTTTATGTTGTCGCAATTTTGTAGGTGGACGAATTGCGCACACACGAATTAGATTCATGTGATAAACGAGCCCGAACCTAAAGAGTCCCAATATGAAGTGTACTCGTTGAGCACTTGGGTAGCCGATAATTATTGTAATTATCAAATAGAATAATTAATTATTATTGGATAATATTAATTGTTCACGAAACCGCTAAAGATTAATTTGATTAATCCGATTTATTTATTTGATAAATAAATATCATAAAGACAAGAAATTAATATTGTGACATAAGCTAACTCTAACTCACACATGTGAAGAATAGTTCTCCACACATGTGAGTGTAGAGAATCCTTGAGTGTTGATCACTCAAATATTAATTATAATGTATTAGCTATGTTGACAAAATGGATGAGATGATGATTTGTGTGTTTTAAATAAATCTTCTAATAAATATATTAGATATATTTATATAAAATAAAGATTTGTTTGAAATAAAGACTTGGCTTCTTTGAGAAGCTTGTTTCATTAGTCAAGGACATAGAAACACAAATATTAATGATGAATGAGATGTGTGAAAGCTTAAGTCTTGTTAAAAGACTTTTGCTTAAGCTTCTTGGAGAAGCTTTGTTATTTAACTTCTTGGAGAAGCTTTGTTATTTAACTTCTTGGAGAAGCTTTGTTATTTAGCTAAAAGTTAAGACAAAAATCTGAACCAAATAATGTGGTAGAGATTTTTTGGTGACTTATGGATTGTATTGTGTTTTGTGTAGTTGAAAAACAAAAACAAAACAATATAAAACTAGTTTCACACTCTCTCTCACGTAAGAGTTTTTCCAACACATTTTGCAAGGCAAAATGAAAAGTCTTGGAGAAGGAAAACACACTCTCTCATAATCATCATTCTCACATTTCTTCAAGGAAGAAATTCCAGAAAATTTACAACACAAAAGTTCACCATTGGAGGGGTGAAAAAGCTTCGCTAAAGAACAAGGTTGTGAAAGGAGTTCATTGAATCACAAGGCCTCTTTTGAAAGTAAGTGATTCTTCCTTGTATTATTTTTAAGCATGTAGTGTTGGTAAATATGAAATATAAATATTGGATATTTATATGAATGCATTGGATGCATATGGAATGAAGAAAAGTCTTGTGATAAATGGTTTACGAATTAGGGTTAATTGTTAACCTAAAGCATGCTACCATTCTAGAATTGATTAACCACCTTTGATCAACCTAGAATTGTTCTGGAGTTGCTTCATGTTGGTATCTCTTGTTAATGGTGATAAATATTCAAGTGTTGCATGAATCGGTTGAAAGAATGTGAAGATATATTTGTATGTTGTAAAATCGATATTTTATGTAAATAAAATTGTTATGGGATCCTAAATGGAGTGTAAAATATATAGAAATTGTTTCTTATGTATAAATATATTTTGGGGATGTTTAAATATGCATATGGACATGTACGGGTGCCCGGAACGCGAACCGGGACGAAAAACGACAAAGATCGGGCTGCGGCAGCGAGCACCCAGCGCGCGTGCCGCGTCGCGCGTTGAGGCGCGACGCGTCGCGCATGGGGCTGCGCGCACGCAGTACTTGCGTGCTGCGTGCGTGCAGCAGTGCTGCCGGCACTGTGCATGCAGTGCATGCACAGTGCGGCAGTTTTATTTTTTATTTAAAAAAAAAAAAATATTTAATAAATAAATAAATTAGATTTATTTATGTTATTATGTACATGTAATTTTATGAAAAATAAATTTGATTTATTTGTGTTATTATATGCATGCAATTTTATGAATTTGATTTATAAAATTGTTATAATAATTTTAATGTGATTTAAAATTATAATAAAATAAAATAAAATGTTATTTTATTTACGGAGGTTCTCGGAACATCCAATATGTATCCCTGGTACTAATATTAGATATTGGTGACCTAGGGCTAAAAGGAAAATTCGGATTTAAACCGATAATATATATCGGACATCGGGTTAGACCCGGGGAAAAATTTTAAAGTCCGTATTTTTCTTCCGGCCCGTCGCTTCCGCTGCGGGATACGTATAACCGCCCCAAACACTCCGCGCTCCTACAGTGGTATCAGAGCCATCCATAACTGAACTATATTTATTATACAACATACATAAATATTCATGCATGAAATAAATATATTTGATATATTCACTTGAAATAAAATATATTGTATTAATTTTACATGTATTATATTAGATATAATGAGCATGTAAAAATGTTTGTATGTATTATATTAGATATAATGAGCATGTAAACATATTGTATTAATTTTACATGTATTATATTAGATATAATGAGCATGTAAAAATGTTGTATGTATTATATTAGATATAATGAGCATGTAAACATATTGTATTAATTTTACATGTATTATATTAGATATAATGAGCATGTAAAAATGTTGTATGTATTATATTAGATATAATGAGCATGTAAACATATTGTATTAATTTTACATGTATTATATTAGATATAATGAGCATGTAAAAATGTTGTATGTATTATATTAGATATAATGAGCATGTAAACATATTGTATTAATTTTACATGTATTATATTAGATATAATGAGCATGTAAAAATGTTGTATGTATTATATTAGATATAATGAGCATGTAAACATATTGTATTAATTTTACATGTATTATATTAGATATAATAAGCATGTAAAAATGTTGTATGCATTATATTAGATATAATGAGCATGTAAACATGTTGTTTTAATTTTACAAGTATTATATTAGATATAATGAGCGTGTAAACATGTTGTTTCAATTCTACATTATATTAGATATAATGAGCATGTAAATATATTGTTTTAATTTTACATTCATTATATTAGATATAATGAGCATGTCATAAATTATTACATGAGCATGTAAACCTATCACAAGACATTATGATTTAAAATCTCCTATAATTAGGCATTGGTATTATTAATGTTTGGAGACATTATTTGATGGTCCGTCTTGTCAATACGGAAATAGACAAGTTGTTATTCGCTATATCCAATATCGTCCAAAGTGTGAGGTTATAGTTAATAGCATCTTAGGCTACTCCGATTAAACACTTGGTGCTGCGAAACAAGTGAACTTAGTTGTCCAATATCGTCCAAAGTGTGAGGACAAGCTAGTTAGTAACTTGTATTTGCTATTGACAAGTGCAGCCTAGAATACGCCTTATCCAATATCGTCCAAAGTGTGAGGATAAGAAACGGTTTAGGACCAAAGGAAAAGGAGTCACATTGGATGTGATTGACTATAGTAGTCTACCTAATGAATTCATGAAGACCAATATCGTCCAAAGTGTGAGGTTGGATTGAATTCATGGATCCACTTCCCACTATAGAATTTATTTGATAAATTCTCGTTTTTCCGTTTGGGAGATTATGGAATTATGTAAAGTAGTGGGAGGGCATCAATTAGATTAAAAATTGCCATGATCTTTTGATGTTTACTTTGAATCGAAATTATTCTGCTAACTTTTGTTTTGTAAGACTCATGGCTCATAATAATCCAACTGCAAGAAATCTTAGCGATAAGCTGGAAGGGAAAGACAATTTTGTTGACTGAGATAGAGCTTCTTCTTCTAGGCCTTTTGGAAAGTCCAATAAGGGGAAGAAGAGGAAGTCTATGAGCTTAAAGGTATCTCCTCTAGGAGGAATATCTGAGCTACAGTCACATCCACAAAAGAAAGTATCCAAGATAGCTTGCCATCAATGTGGTAAAGAAGGGGCATTGGAAAACGCGATTGCCCAACCCACTTAGCTAAAAAGAAAGGTAATCCTCAAGTGTTATTCTTCCTATCTTTGATATCTCATTATCTCTCGATGCTTCCCATGGCTGGGTGTTAGACACCGGTTTACCTTCTAACATATAAAACATGTTACAAGGATTAAGGGTAACCAGTAGGCCTAGGAAGGGAGAGATACAGCTCCACGTTGGGAATTGGAATTCCATAGATATGGAAGCTGTGGGAACCTTATATTTAAGGCTTCCTAATGGTTGTGATCTTATTTTAAATGACTGTTGTTATTATATTAGGAATTGTTCCTTATATTTATATAATGATAAAAATATTTTGCTTACTATAACGGTCATTATATTTTGGATACAACCAGAGATATCTTAAATGCACAGGTAAAAAGAGGAAACGGTCTGAATTTAATAATACTGAACTATGGAATATAAGGCTTGGTCATATAGGTGTAAGACGCCTTTCCCGTTTGGTTAAGGATGGTTTGATTCAGAATCTAACCATTGAGCCTTATCAAACTTGTGAATGTTGCATTCAAAGGAAAATGACTAAAGCGTCATTCCAAGGTGTTGGACACCGTACCAATGATTTATTGGAACTTATACATTCAGATGTATGCGGACCAATGAATCATACTGCTCATGAAACGTGTTTCTTATGAAACATAAATCGGAAACTTTTGAAAAGTTCAAAGAATTCCGATCCGAAGTTAAGAAGAAAACTAAAAAATTCATCAAGTGCCTTCGATCAGATCGAGGCGATGAATACATGAGTAGCGAGTTCATATATTATTTAAAAGAGAATGGGATTCTCGCTCACTATAGTCCTCCTAGAACTCCACAACATAATGGAGTGTCTGAAAGAAGGAATCGAACCCTATTTGATATGGTTCGATCGATGTTGAGTTATACAGACCTACCTGAACACTTATAGGGATACATCTACTTACATTTTGAATAGAGTTCCTTCTAAAGCCGTATCTACCACGCCATATTTGATATGGACTGGTAGAAATCCAAATCTTGATCATCTTAAGATTTGGGGCTGTCCTGCATACGTAAGAGTTGCGCAGCAGGATAAACTTGCATCCAGAGCATGCAAGTATAGATTTGTTGGATATCCTATAAATTCCAAGGGATATTTATTCTACGATTCTGATCAGCGAAATATATTCGTTGCTCACTTCGCCACCATTCTAGAATCACAATTTGTGATAGAAGGTGGGAATAGTAGAAAGGGTTTATACTTGATGAAGATAACCCGGAATCCAACGAACTTGAAAAGGAACAAGAAATTCAAAATGATGAAGGACCTTCGACACAACCTCTACGTAGGTCGGCTAGGCCATCGAGACTGCCCGAAAGGCTCTATATGAAACTTGACGAAAGTCCCGATGTTTTCTTCTTGGAAGAAAAACGACCCAACCAACTGTAGAGAGGCGATATTAGATATCGATTCGAGTAAATGGCAAGAGGCCATGAAATCTGAAATTGACTCTATGCATCACAATCAAGTCTGGGACTTGGTTGAACTTCCTGAAGGAATTGTTCCAGTGGATTGTAAATGGATTTACAAAAGGAAGCGTGGGTTCGATGGAAAGGTTGAAACCTTTAAGGCCCAACTGGTAGCAAAAGGTTATACTAAAAAAAAAAAAAAAAAAAAAAAAAAATCTAGGATTGATTTTAAGGAAACCTTTTATCCAGTAGCGATGCTTAAGTCAATAAGGATTTTATAAGTTATTGCCGCATACCATGATTATGAGATATGACAAATGGAATAGCCTGAGGGTTTTGCATCTAAGCAAGACTCAAATTTGATATGTAAGCTTAAGAAGTCCATTTATGAACTTAAACAAGCTTCTCGAAGCTAGAATCTTCGTTTTGATGAAATTATCAAATCGTCTGGGTTTCTCAAGAACGAAGAGGAAGCATGTGTTTATAAAAGGTCAGTGGGGAGCAAAATTGTTTTTCTTGGTACTTTATATGGATGACATCCTGATCATTGGGAATGATCAAGAAATGTTACAAAGTGTCAAAGCCTACCTTTGCAAAACTTCTCCATGAAGGACTTGGGAGAGGCTTTCCTATATACTTGGTATAAAACTCTATCGTGATAGAGTTAGGAAGCTAATTGGACTCTCCCAGTCTACGTACATAGATAAGATCTTTGAAAGGTTCAGTATGACAAACTGTAAGACAGTTAATGTACCTTTCCAACATGGTATTCATCTTTCTAAATAAAAAAAAAATGGGTTCACAAACAGAAGATGAAAAAGTCAGAATGTCTGACTTGCCCTATGCTTCAGCTATAGGAAGCATAATGTATACCATGATATGTACAAGACCTGATATTAGTTTCGCAGTGAGCGTCACTAGCAGATATCAGTCAAATTATGGAAACGACCATTGGATGGCCGTAAAACATATCCTGAAATATCTCAAGGAGACTAAGGGATAAGTTTATAATATATAGAGAAGGTGACCTGCATGTTAGAAGGTATACAGATTCTGATTTCCAATCAGATCTTGATGATAGAAAGTCTACATCAGGATTTGTGTTTACCCTTAATAACGCTGCAATAAGTTGGAAATGTTCCTAGCAAGGGTCAACAGCTAATTCCACCTTTGAGGCGGAATACATTGTAGCTTCGGAAGCTACAATAAAAGCAGTTTTGGATTAATTAATAAATTTATCACTGAATTGGGAGTTGTCCCAAGTATTGTGGATTCGATCCAATTATTTTATGATAATAACGGAGCCATTGAGCAAGCAAAAGGTCCTAGGACACATCAAAAATCTAAACATGTGGAACGTAAATACCACATGATTAGAGAGATTGTGGCTAGGGAAAACATTGTGGTTTGTAAAGTACAAAGCCTAGACAATGTTGCAGACCCGCTAACTAAGGCCTTAACTCCTAAGTTATTCGGCAGACTTGTGGAGGCGATGAGTATTAGATACCATCGTGATTGGCACTAGAGCAAGTGGGAGTTTGTTGGAGTTGGTGCTCGAGCGCCAATCCATTTTGTATTTATAATATGTTTTATGAATACGCAATAGTAATTTCGATTCACTGTTTTATATATGTATATATGGTTATGTCGACTTATCATTTATTTATTTACCTTGTGGATTTATTTGATAAATCATGTTATAAATGATAAAGACCTTAGAATAGTTAAGTAGTGATATTGGTTACATTGGAGGTAATGCACATTGGAAATATCACTATGTATTCTATTCTTAAAGATGTTCCTGGTCGATGGTTTATTTACACGGGTCGGTTTATAAACCTTTGAGACTAGTACGTGTCGTATATATCGGGATTGGAGTCCCGATAGTTTATTCCAGTGAACTATGAACTTTGGAAGTTCGTATATAGACACGTAGGTATCCATTTAGAATGGGATATTGAACGGCTCACTAGAAGACTCCTAATAGAAAATACACACCACCGTCAATAGGAGGTCTTCTCGAGTCGAGTAGCATATGTGGTCCTTTGACTTGAGACACGACTCGGTTCTGTAGGTGATCCTCCACACTTTGATGCCATACATGTCAGAAACCTTTTATGGTCTGGCCTCTGGATGTTCGTTGGGTGTGGACCGATGCCTACGAGAACCAGTGCGCGTCAAGATAGAATCTGTCAGTCCTGTGTGTAAGGATTTAAGCATCCAGATCTTTGAGATTATGTGAGATTATGTTTCCTAAATCTTTGGCCAGAGTTGACCTTGGAAATTAGATTTCCAAAGGTTATGATAATATTTGAAATGGTGTTCGAAATATTATCGGAAACATATATCTATATAATGAGTTACGCATTACGGAGATTTGACGATCATCTATATCTCCTCGCATAACTCGGATTGCTTATGACGGAAGGATTATACGGTATGTGAGGATCTCGACTTGTATGGTTTGGAGTATTTCGTTTATGTTGTCGCAATTTGTAGGTGGACGAATTGCGCACACACGAATTAGATTCATGTGATAAACGAGCCCGAACCTAAAGAGTCCCAATATGAAGTGTACTCGTTGAGCACTTGGGTAGCCGATAATTATTGTAATTATCAAATAGAATAATTAATTATTATTGGATAATATTAATTGTTCACGAAACCGCTAAAGATTAATTTGATTAATCCGATTTATTTATTTGATAAATAAATATCATAAAGACAAGAAATTAATATTGTGACATAAGCTAACTCTAACTCACACATGTGGAGAATAGTTCTCCACACATGTGAGTGTAGAGAATCCTTGAGTGTTGATCACTCAAATATTAATTATAATGTATTAGCTATGTTGACAAAATGGATGAGATGATGATTTGTGTGTTTTAAATAAATCTTCTAATAAATATATTAGATATATTTATATAAAATAAAGATTTGTTTGAAATAAAGACTTGGCTTCTTTGAGAAGCTTGTTTCATTAGTCAAGGACATGGAAACACAAATATTAATGATGAATGAGATGTGTGAAAGCTTAAGTCTTGTTAAAAGACTTTTGCTTAAGCTTCTTGGAGAAGCTTTGTTATTTAACTTCTTGGAGAAGCTTTGTTATTTAACTTCTTGGAGAAGCTTTGTTATTTAGCTAAAAGTTAAGACAAAAATCTGAACCAAATAATGTGGTAGAGATTTTTTGGTGACTTATGGATTGTATTGTGTTTTGTGTAGTTGAAAAACAAAAACAAAACAATATAAAACTAGTTTCACACTCTCTCTCACGTAAGAGTTTTTTTCCAACACATTTTGCAAGGCAAAATGAAAAGTCTTGGAGAAGGAAAACACACTCTCTCATAATCATCATTCTCACATTTCTTCAAGGAAGAAATTCCAGAAAATT
The DNA here is from genome assembly GCF_036898095.1 of Palaemon carinicauda. Lineage (NCBI taxonomy): Eukaryota > Metazoa > Arthropoda > Malacostraca > Decapoda > Palaemonidae > Palaemon > Palaemon carinicauda. The sequence continues at coordinate 21,886 of NW_027169396.1, forward strand.
TACAACACAAAAGTTCACCATTGGAGGGGTGAAAAAGCTTCGCTAAAGAACAAGGTTGTGAAAGGAGTTCATTGAATCACAATGCCTCTTTTGAAAGTAAGTGATTCTTCCTTGTATTATTTTTAAGCATGTAGTGTTGGTAAATATGAAATATAAATATTGGATATTTATATGAATGCATTGGATGCTTATGGAATGATGAAAAGTCTTGTGATAAATGGTTTACGAATTAGGGTTAATTGTTAACCTAAAGCATGCTACCATTCTAGAATTGATTAACCACCTTTGATCAACCTAGAATTGTTCTGGAGTTGCTTCATGTTGGTATCTCTTGTTAATGGTGATAAATATTCAAGTGTTGCATGAATCGGTTGAAAGAATGTGAAAATATATTTGTATGTTGTAAAATCGATATTTTATGTAAATAAAATTGTTATGGGATCCTAAATGGAGTGTAAAATATATAGAAATTGTTTCTTATGTATAAATATATTTTGGGAATGTTTAAATATGCATATGGACATGTACGGGTGCCCGGAACGCGAACCGGGACGAAAAACGGCAAAAATCGGGGCTGCGGCAGCGAGCACCCCAGCGCGCGTGCCGCGTCGCGCGCGCGCGCGCGCCGCGTCGCGCGCTCACTGGAGCGCGCGACGCGTCGCGCGTTGAGGCGCGACGCGTCGCGCGCAGCGTGCGCGAAGCTTGCGCTGCGCGCACGCTGCGCGCGCGCGCATGGGCTGCGCGCACGCAGCACTTGCGTGCTGCGTGCGTGCAGCAGTGCTGCCGCACTGTGCATGCAGTGCATGCACAGTGCGGCAGTTTTATTTTTATTTAAAAAAAAAAAAAAAATATTTAATAAATAAATAAATTAGATTTATTTATGTTATTATGTACATGTAATTTTATGAAAAATAAATTTGATTTATTTGTGTTATTATATGCATGCAATTTTATGAATTTGATTTATAAAATTGTTATAATAATTTTAATGTGATTTTAAAATTATAATAAAATAAAATAAAATGTTATTTTATTTACGGAGGTTCTCGGAACATCCAATATGTATCCCGGTACTAATATTAGATATTGGTGACCTAGGGCTAAAAGGAAAATTCGGATTTAAACCGATAATATATATCGGACATCGGGTTAGACCCGGGAAAAATTTTAAAGTCCGTATTTTTCTTCCGGCCCGTCGCTTCCGCTGCGGGATACGTATAACCGCCCCAAAACACTCCGTGCTCCAACAGTTCTAATTTTAATTTTAATTTTTCTATTTTTGCCAATTTTTTATTGTCAAAAGTTGCATTTAATGTATACTCTTCTGAGTTTTCTTCTTGTTGATGAAAATCTATGTTTTCATCTAAATCTATAACTTCTTCTTGATCAGTCATATTGATCTTCTTCTGAAGATGTTGAATTCTGTGAACTTAATGATTCGACTTCAAATATTTCTGAAATCTCATAATTGCTTTCACAATTGATATCAATTTCACTCAAATCTGATTAAGATATCATTAAAATCTTGTTCTAAGATTCTGACTTTTCTTTTATTACACTCATAACTTAAGTGTCTAATTTCTCCACAGTTCCAACATTCACATTGGGATTTGGGTTTATTTTTTGACCTGGGTTTTTATTGGTTTTTTGTTCTTATTTAAGAATCTTTTTCTTTTATAATATTTCCTTTTGGGGTTAAATTTAGATTTCTTAAATTTTTTATACTTTTTAATCTTTTTATAGATGTTTGTCTTTCTTTTTCTCTGAAAAGTTTCACATCCCCATTAAGTTGGAGTGCTTGTTTTCTCACAGCATAAAGCCATGTTTGTTTTTCTACTTTTATTTAAGAGTGTTGGTAACAAAGATGTTCCAATTTTTCTTTTAAGAATTTTATTCTGCTTCCTAATGTTTTAGGTAAACCTTGAATTGTTTTTTCATATTTTTCATATTCTTCTATGAAGTATGTGTTCCATGGTGTTGGTAATTTCATGTAATATAATTCTTGAATGTAATTTAATTGTTCACTACTATCATAGTATTGATAATAATATTTTGAAAATTCACAAGTATATTCGTTTACATAGCACATTTTACATATATGTTTAATTTTTCTAAGGCTATTCTGACATTTGTTCTTTCTAAATTTCTATAACTGCCTGCATATTCAATCCAGTTTTCTCCTAAGAATTCATTAAATATATAGGCTGCTATTGTACCTATTCCATCTATATTTGAAGAGTTAAATGCATTTATAATCCCAGCTTTCATTATATTTCTTGTTGCAGAATTTATACCTCTCCACCAACTTCTTAGGTTTCCTTGAAATGTGTTTTGTATTAATTCGAATTTTATATCCGGTGTTTCATCTTGCCCAAAGTAGTTAAAAAAGAATTCCATAGACTTTCCCCAATTCATAAGAGTTTCTCTTGGATTTATTTCACAATCTATGTTTAAATACATTACATTTGGAGGTATTAATTTTTCTTCTGAGATTTTAGGTATAAATTGATCTCTCCAATTATCTTTCATTTTCTTTCTTTTATAGAAATCTGAATTATATGTTTCATTTAATCATAGTTTATTATGTCTTCTTTTTCTATCGGAGATGATGTTTCTGGATCATTTTCTGTTTTTACAGCTGATGGTCCACCAGTCTGTCCCATATTTTCCATATAAATTTTTGGATCTATTTTTAATTCTTGAAATCAGAAATTAAATCCTCTATTTGATTATTCATTCTTCTTCGGAGCTTTCTTTCTCATTAAGAGTTATTTTTTCTTTAAGAGTTACTTTTTTTCTTTTTTGGTATATTTCTTCTAAATTTTTTTTGACTTTTGGCAATTTGTTTTTATAAACCCATTCATCAAAACTTCCTATCTGATGGCTAATATTTTCTATTATTAATGGTTCTTCATTTCTTGCCATAATTAAAGCTTTATTTATTTTTGAAGATCTATTTTTATTTTTAATTTCTCTTTCTATTGTGTTGGTAATAATTTCTATATCAATTATTCTTTTTTCAAATTCTGTAAGTATTTTCAGAATTTTGTCTATTTTTATATTTATTTCTTCTATGACTGTCGTCATATTAGTCTGGTAATATTTTATAAGGGTCTATTGCCTTATCAAGGTATTTTATGCTCTGTTGCATTTGATAATTTTTATTATATAGTTTAAAATTTTCATTATTATGATAAGTAAATATACATGTATGATTTTCTTTTACAATCATTTTCTGATTTTGCTTTATTTTTTGCAAAATATGTTCTTTTATACAGTTTACTACTGTTATTTTATCATGCTTATTCAGCTTATCCATCTAGATATTACTGATTTGAACTCATGCAATCACTTTTTTGTCTTTTGCTAGACTCTGTTAATTCTTCATTCCATCTTCTTTTTATCTTAATTCTACATTCCCATGTGGTTCTTTCTTTTGAAACTTGTATTATGCTTGTTAGCATGTCTATTTTCAATTCAGTTTCTAAACTTCTTTCTTTCTTTTGAATTTTGAATTTTAAACTTTGGAGTATATTTGCTAAAGTGGTCCGTCCACTCTAAAAAACCAACCTCTTACGCTGGTATCAGATCCTGAAGAAATTCAGGAAGAAATTGTGAATAGCACAACAGTAAAACACTGTAAATAATGAATATATTAATTCTTTACTTCCATTAGAAGAAGAAGAAAATAAAATTGAATTAATTCCAGGATTTATAGATCAAAATGGAAATTCTGTACAGTTAACTTATAATCAAGTTAGTCAGTTAATGGCTGTTCAATTAAACAATGATCTTACAAAAGAAATCATTGATCAATTACATACGGATTAATCATGAAGAAAAACTTATATAGTTTTTGAAAGCATTAGAAAATCTAGAAGTAAAAGATTTAAATGACATGAAACAATTAAATATTAAATTAAAAGTTTTCAGAAAGAAAATAGAAAAAGCAATCAGAATCTATAGAAAATAGATTAAAAATTACCATCATAGAAAATATTTTAAAAGCAAACGAATAAGAAAGATTCGTTTATACGCAAGTATCTAAGTTTAAAAAAAAAAATTAATTTCTCAGGTACAAAAACCTAAGAAATGAATAACAAGTTTATAGAGACTATTTAAAAATTGGCAGAAGCCATAGAAAATCTAGAATTCCATCGCAGTGGAGATATCATCACTCTAAAAAACCAACCTCTTGCGCTGGTATCATGTTTGTTCTAATATAAATTTTTATATTGTGATTTTAATAATTAATATTTTTAAATAGTTTTAAATTATGTATTAAATAAAATAATATGTAATATTATATAATAACTTTATGTTACAGCTTTTAAAATTGAATATATATTGAGACTGCCTCTGATACCTTACTATATATATATTAAAAGGTGAAAAATAAGTTATCTTTTAAAAGATTTTTTAAATAAAAATAAAAATATATTTTTTCAATTAAATTGAAGGGTTACTTTAATTATATGATTTTAATAAATAACTAATTATAAGTAATGATTATGATGTGATATAAAAAATTATATAACATTAATAGAAGAGAGATAATCTAAATAAATTTATAATATTTTAATTACATTGATTGGGCCACTTTAATTATAACATTTTAATATAGAAATAGTTATTAATAATCAATTTAATGTATTTATATAATTTGATAAATAATTAAATTTATAAATTATATTATTATAAAAAAAATTATATATTTAGAAATATCTAGTTAAAATCTTTAAAATGACGTCAATATTATATATATATATATAAATAATTATTTAATTTACTTATTAAATATAAATTCAACAATAAAATTAATTAAAATAAAGAGTAATAATTTTTGTACAAAAATTCAAAAACATAAAAAGGTAATATTTAATCAAACAAAATTAATAAAAAATATTATTTGAGTAAATAATTTTTTTATATATTATAATTAAACACAATATGTATATACTAAATAAATTAATTAATATTATGTAATAAAAATCAATATTTATTATATAGAATATTTTTAAACGCAATATTTGTAAAATTTATCCACACTTTTTTTATGTGACTTGAACATCTTTATAGTTCTTTCGCCAATATTTGTAAAATATTGGACTTAATATCATAAGATAGCACAACAAATCCTAACATACCCATTAAGATGATGACTCCTAACCCTTAACTTGGCCAAAATAAAAGCTAACATTTAATTTTTAATTTATATTACAACCGACTATTTAAGTTTCAAGTCATAAATCAATGGCAACACTTGCCTTTAATTAATATTATAATCTGTCAAGTAAATCATGAGTCAACAATAATAAATTATAATTTAACAACCCTTTAATATTCCATTTAATATCATAACTTATAACCTTCATAGACTTGCAAATAATCAAAGCCAATAATTATCTTTAATTAATGTTATAACCTCTTAAGTACGTTTCCAAGTCATGGATAATGAATCAAACTTAACTATTAAAATATTATAATAATTTTGGATTTTTGATATTTTTAGAGTGGAAACCAATAATTTCCACTTTCTAAGTATTTCTTGAATATTGAAATTAACTAAAAATATTAATTTAAAAATAAATAATTATTTTAGACAAATTTTAATACTCATATTTAGCACTGTAGGAAATAAAATTGACTCTCTCCCACCCCGCTAAACTATAATTAGTAAAAAATAGCTTACCAATTATATAACTAGTACCCGAAAATAAGGTTTTTATATATCTTTATTTTTTTTACAGGCATCTATATATATATATATATATATATATATATAAAATTAAATATTAACTACTGTTATAAATATAAATATGAAACAAATTTTTTAAAAGATCAACACAATTCAAACCCGCAGTAAATCTAAATTTGTACTGACAGTTGATGTAAAAAATAAAAAAAGATTATTATCGTATGTAAAAATGAGGGAATGAGAATATTTCGAATGTATATGGTCTTATTCTAAATTGTTGATTGAATATTGTTTTAGTTAACAAGAAAATGTGCATTGATTTTTCAAAAAGATAATAAAAAATGACTTCGAAATTAATAAAAATATTTTTTTTACACACAATTTATAAAAATATTTTTTACACACAATATTTTTAATTTTCTAAAATATTCAAGTAACACTTACTAAAACTAAGTTAGGGTCGTTAAGTTAAGGCCACAAATTCACTAAATGGAGTCGTTTATTAAAAATATTCTATTACTTATGTTTTGTATTTTCAATACATTTCAATATCCATTTATATAGACATGTGATCATAGTGAGAGACATGAATTAAGTAAAGTTATATTTGAGATTCATGAATCAAGTAAAATTAAATTCGAGATTCATGAATTCATGAATTAAGTAATAAATAAATGAATGAATCAAGTAAAAAAATTAGCATATATTTCGAGAATCATGAATCAAATAGTTAATAAATTATGTATGATTGGATTTGAGATTCATGAATCAATTATAGTAGATTCATGAGTGGTAAATAACAGCACCACGTAAAAGAGGAGATAAAAATATATGTAAAGTATGATTTAGATGAGTTTAACATGACATAATTAGTAGTTAATTTTGGATTAATTGTCATGTTTCGAAGCATTATTTGAGTATAAATTTAAAATAGTATATAAAACTTGTTGTATTTTTATATTTTCTTTATTTTTATTATTTTAAAACATTATAAATGTGTGGGAATATTTCAATACAAATTTTTAACACAAATCTAGATATCAAAATATAGTCATTGATTATTTTATAGTATTACATTACCGGTGGAAATATTTCAACACAAATTTTTGACACAAATCTAGATATTAAAATCTAGCAATTAATTTAAGTAAATTAAATGGTAGATATTTAAAATCAAAATAACATTTGATAATGTGTAGAATTTTATTATGTCTAAATTTTTAACTTTAAGTATTGACTTAAATCAATAGATAAATTTTAATATCTAGATTTATATTAAAATATTCCCACTCATTATAAATTATTTGTGATAAATTTTAAACTAGTTGATAATATAGTGTAAACAACTCTAATTAATTTTTAAAAAAGCTTAACATGTATCTCAGGAAAAATTATCAAACCCCTCTTATTTTTCGAAACTAATCATTTCACCCTTCATGTTTCAAAACCTATGTTAGAAAATAATAATAATAATTGTTAACTTTTAATTTTTTTTTTCTTTCCCATTTTATTCCTAAATATTTTTATTAATCAAAGGTAAAGTCACGTATTTATTGTTAAAGTGAATGTTCTGAAAACTTAATACTTTTTGCATGTCAATGGTGATTGTTATTAGGGGTGTGCACCTAACCCGACCTCCATGTTGGGTGCGAGTTGCGTAGGGTTGGAATTTTTTTTTTCAATTTAACAAGTTCATTTTGGTCAACCTATGTAAGTTAAAATATTTTAATTCATAATTCGCACATAGTAATTATTTTTTATTTTATAATTTAAATTTAAATTAATATCATAATTTTTAAATATTTTTTCATTTTTATATAATTGAATTTTTTTTATTCTATACATTTGTTTACTTATTTTGAATGTAAATTATTGAATTTAATTAAATTATTATTTTTTAAAAATATATATAAAAAAAATAAATTCAATCAACACAATTCAATCTGTAACCTATGCGAATCAAATTGTACAGATCAGATTGAGTTGAAATTTTATCAACGTACATTATTTTTCAACTGCCTTTATGGCTTTTTTTTTTTTCATCTAAACCTACGATTTCAATAAACTAAATGAAGACAAATAATCTATATAGTCGATCACTCTTAAAGTGTTAACTACTTGATTCTGTACACACCCTCAAAATGGATTCTTCACAACACCTTTATATTTTAGGGTACGTGTAGTATATTGTATTACATTAAGTTATATTATATTATTTAATGTAGGGTATACTGCTTAAGGTGCATATATTGTATTAGTGCATTTAATATATTATATTATATTAGGTTGCATTATATTATTTAATGTAGAGTGTATTATATATTATGGTACATTATATTAATATTATATAGTATTTAGTGTTACACTGTATTATATTATATTAATATTATATAATATTTATACTTAACATTTAGTTCTTAAGTATTAGAATTTTTAACATCAAAATTCTTTTAAATATTAATATAAAAATATTATAAAAAATAAAAAATATCACAATTAACAAAATTTAAAGAAATTAATTAATTAAATTAATCCGAAAAAAAATGTGTAATCCAATGTGCAAGTTACAAGCCGACACGTACACATTGGATTAGCCATTATCCTTTCAACATTTCAAGAAATCCGATTGTGGCATCACAAGGTCCTTTAACTTCCACTCAAAAAATCAACTTTTACACATTATCTTCTCAATTTTTATTCAAATAATCCCAAACAGTCAAAGTGTTTGGTGCAGCTACACCGGGCAACAGTTTAGTTTTGATTCTAATTTAGCACTGAACCGGTCAGATTTGATTTGATTTCGGTTCTATTAAAATTTTTAGAACCGAAACTGTTCAAACTAAAATTATCCATTCTGTTTCGGTTCGAATTTTAATTTTTTTAATAATTAAAAAAATTAAATAAAATTAATTTAAATTTAAAATTAAATTAAAATGTATAAATCAAAATTAAAATTAAATAGAAACTAATTAAATTAAGAATATCTTTTAAATTTTATTAAAATAAAATAATTAATTAATTACATAAGAAAGAAATTGAACTTAATTTTTTTAAATAATTAAATAATTATTTTTTTCTTAAAGAAAGAGTCGTTGAAACCATCAGTTCGGCGGTTGTAAAAATAATAGAACCGTAACCGAACCTGTGGTTCGATTTCGATTTCATTACGGTTCGGTTAAGGTTCTAAACTGGAATCGTAGCCGATCTAGGTGCGGCTGTGGAAAGCTAGAAAGCAATGTGTGGCATTACAAAAATGGAAAAGAAACAGCAGTGGTGCACGGTGAAGGCGAAGCAACAACTATACGCATGATGGCGTGAGGGATTTGGTTTGCGTATTGAAGATGATGAAAGCTAAGGATTTGGTTTGAGTGTTAGTTTTTTGTTTGGGGGCAGAAGATAATGAAAGCTAGGGACTTGGTTTGGGTGTTAGTTTTTTATTTGGGGTTGAAGGTGATGGAAGTTAGGGATTTGAATTGGGTGTTGAAAATGTTGGGAGACGAATGAAGAAACTATATATATATATAATTTATAGCAAGCTCTCGCAAAACAAGCAATTTCTGCTGGGCTCTTATCCTTTTTTTTAGGTTTATTAGGATTCTTAGTGGTTGGAATTTCTAGTTATTTTGATAGGAATTTGCTATCTTTATTTCCGTCTCAGCAAATCAATTTTTTTTCACAAGGGATCGTGATGTCTTTCTACGGGATCGCTGGTCTCTTTATTAGTTCCTATTTGTGGTGCACAATTACATGGAATGTAGGTAGCGGTTATGATCGATTTGATACAAAAGAGGGAATAATGTGTATTTTCGTTGGGGATTTTCTAGAAAAAATCGCCGCATCTTTCTACGATTCCTTATATATATATATATATATATATATATATATATATATATATATATATATCTGCTAAAACCCACACTCCCACTATCATTGATTAATGCGGCAAAGCCAACACTAAATAATACAATGTTGTGTTGGGCATTTTGGAACCAAACATATGATTACACCAAATTAATGCAATGCGGGTTCTAATACACCCAAACGTATCCTTAATACACAAACAATCAAATCAGCTCTCCACCTACAAATTTATGGAAAATTAAAAAGAATAAAGATCGTTTTCCTCTCCAGCCCCATTCCCTAGATATTGACAACTAATTTAAAAGGCAAACTCAAGAATTTAAGATTATACAAAAAAAAAAAAAAATTGTAACCTCATCGTCGGATTATAAACCCTCTAGTTCTGGAGAATGAATTGGTAGTTCCGGTTATGTCTGCTTTTTGCCTGACCTTGAACCCGGATAATCACTTTGGTCTGTGTCAGAACTTTCTTTCTGGGATTCGATATCTACGCTGGTGCCTCTCTGAGTTCTTTGATGTCTTCGATCCTGAAAAGATGAGTATCATCAATCCAAATCAATTAAACTAATCCTTGGCAAAGGCGCATATAGAAATAGTTCACAAGCAAGTGTGCAATGAGCTTTACAATATTTGAAGATATAGTAATATAATAGAATAGAATGAGGGTAAGCTTAATAAAATGGCTGAAAGCAATCAATTTATTGATTTGGTTCTAATCTGCTTGTGCAAAAATTTGAGCTAGAAAGATTGAACTAACCTCTCTTGCTATAGGATACTCCTCGGACTCAATCATGCGCACAACTTGGCTCATTTTGGGCCTTTTTTCTGAATCGGGATCAACACACCGCAATGCAGTCAAAAGGGCACGCTTTAGAGCTCTTGTCGATGGCCTTACCTCAATATTTGGGGTCCACCACTTCTTCTGACCGCCTGCTTCCGACCATCATTTTCAGCCAATCAACCATATTTACCTACAAGAAAGATAATTTCATTTTAAATAATTTCCTGAAAATGTTCATAAAAATGCAAACAAATGCTTGGGAGATGCCCAAAAAATAAATAAATTCAAACTATGGAATATATCAATACTTCTGATATCAAGATATATTATCTTGAAGGCATAATGATTTAAAAGAGCAGCTGTCATTTAATCCATAATAGACATTTGCTTCTGAAATAATGCACTTGAATAAACCAAAAAGAAACTTCAATAAGATTGGAAACATAATTAATTGTATCAACTTGGAAAATGTACTTGTTGAAATAAATAATGTGAACACCAGGGGGGCAACTTGAAACAATCCGAAGTTGATCAACAAACCAACCAAAAACCTTTTCCCACAAGGTGGGGTCAGCTACAAGGATCCTTTGACACCATTGTGCTTTATTTGGAAGTTGATCAGTTATGATTACTCATGGAAGAGAACCAATGTGATAGGATACTGAACTCATAGAACTACATATTCTTTAATTTGTTTTTCTTCGGTGCACATATTTGATTATATTTAGTGTGTAAAGATTCAGTATCATATCTACAGCCAGTAGAGCAGAAAATGCACGGCCAATGGATTGAACAAATCTTCCCTCTAACAATAAAGGGAATTTGAAGCTGGGATCAAAAAATGGGAAAATTGCTACAGTAGAAAAGATTAACTGACTTGAACTTTTGAAAATAGTTCTATTTAGTCAGGAAATCAGAAATTAGGAGAAGTAACGCGCGCTCTCACACACGCACATAGAAAGACAGAGCTGCAACATAGAATCAGCCCTGAACTACACAAATACATTACATATCAGAAAGGGGGCAGGCCCGAAGAAGGGGAAAAAGGTAGCAAGTCAAGTTGAAGGTGGTGAACCATGTGCATAATTGAAATAAATCTCCTTGTAGCGACAGAAGCAGAAACCGTGCAACAAGGGTGGGTTTTTGTAAGGTTATTTTCTCAGCAAGTCTGGTCGATCTAGAAAGTCGGGAAACTGAATCCTCGATCAAGGGGGTATGATTTAGGATAATGTACAACAGTACAAGTATCTTCCAGAAATGTCAGGATCTAGATTATCATTGAATTTCAGGCAAAACGCATACACCAATCCTTCTTGGTAGTTAGAGCTCTCTTTGGTTTAATTACTAGTTTTATCATATTTGTCTTAAGGATTAAATTTTCAAACTCTTTCGATATTAGAGTCTAGAGAAGATTAAAGTAAAAAAAATATAACAAAAAAGGGTCAGCAGGTAGATCACATCACATAGAATTACATATTTACAAATCTAGAAACAAAGTATCCAGAAGAAATCCAAAGCAATCGGTAAGTGTCAAGTTAATCTACACAGTGGGATTGGACAAGCAAGTTATGGCCATAAGAGATGGCTATCCAGATCCCTAGATATCAACCAACTATTGAACAGCATAGAGTAATTACCATAGTCGACTTAACTTGCATAATTTATTGATGATAGTTGAATAAATATAATTTGAAAATCATATTTTCTTAAGTTCAATAAATTTTCTAATGTGTAATTAATGCATACCTCATGAGCAGGACGACCGTAGTCCACAGGATCTCTTCCAGTAATTGCTTCCAAAAGCAAAACCCCAAAGCTATAAACATCACTTTTCTCATTCAATAGACCAGAATTTGCGTACTCCGGAGCCACATATCTGCCAAATTTTGAGGAAATTTTTTGATGAAAATATTACTCCTCTATGAGCATATTATAAGAAATATAATGACAAGAGGCGAGATAAACAAAAGAATCCCAATGTAGGTTATGTCCTAAATTTGAAAACATACTTACCCAAATGTCCCCATAACTCGAGTTGAGACATGGCTTTTCCCAGCGCCCAGCAACTTAGCCAAGCCAAAATCAGAAACTTTTGCATTGAAGTCATCGTCAATCAATATATTGCTTGATTTAATGTCTCGGTGAACCACTTTTGGCTCAATGGCCTCATGCAGATAGGCAAGACTGGAACAAGTATATCAAGTCAAATGAGAACTAGAGAGCTGAAAAAAGGATGTAAATCAATTGACTTACGCCTTAGCCGTGCCAAGGAGAACCTTCATACGGGCCTCCCAAGTAAGATATCCATGCTGACGCATAGCTCCATGAAGCCATTGTTCTAAGTTTCCATTGTTGACATACTCATAAACCAACATCCTGTGATAATAGTTATATTGAATGAGAACATAAGGTTTCGTATTTGCAGAGCAGTAACTTAATTGTATATGATGAAAAAAGACTCCTCAATTTTCCTATAAAGAGCTCCATAAATTTCTAAATAAAATAGATCATTACAAGGTAACAATTCAAAATTTTAAGGCCTAAAAACATAAGTTAAAGAAAATGGTACCTTTGTGTTCCTTCAATACAATACCCTAGGAGACGAACTAAATTCTTGTGGCGCACATGACCAATGGCTTCAACTTCCGCTCTGAATTCTTTCTCTGCCTGGTCCCTAAAGAGATAAACTCAAGAAGTTCAACTAAAGAGAACTAATCATAATAAAATTATGCAACTGAATGGTATAGTCATGAACTCACGCATTATTGAGGATCTTCTTAACTGCCACTGGAGACCCATTGATCAAATTTCCCCAATAAACAACTCCATATCCACCCTCACCAAGGACGTTTTCCTTCGAAAATCGGTTGGTAGCAAGTTCAAGATCCCTTAATGTAAACCAGTGGCCCCATCCCAAGTGAGAAAACTCAGGCAGACCAGTAAGAGGAGAAGGAGCAGTAATGGGATATGAAGATGACGGCTTGTACATAGTTACGCTGCCTGAATCTTCCCCTGATATAGACCCTCCATCTTTATCTAAATAATGAAATGAACCTGACTGACTGCTATTATCTTCATTCTTCACTTTTTCCATTCCCAGATGAACCATAACCTTATCAGACTCTTTGTCACTGGATTTGTCCTGAATGGTGAGAAGAATTCCATCACGCAGAACAAACTCATTCGTTGATACTTGCTCCACCCTAACTTCCTTAATTTCCTTAGAAACAGTGGGGATTTGGCTAAGGGGAAGGTTATTTCTAGCCCTTCTTGATTTCTTCCTCGACGTTAAACAAAAAGACAATATAGAGAGAATAATAATGATGAACAATGCAACAGAAATTCCAATCACTTCCCAGACCTTAAGACCAAAAATAGCTTTCTTGGATAATTCGGCATTAAGATCATTGGCCATAGTTTTCTATTTCAATGTCCACAGCCTATATAATTGACATAAGAAAAAAAAAACAAAATGCAATTTAATCAATGCACCATCTGACATTAAGGTTGATACCAATATTAAAGCAATAAAGCTCATTTTCCTAGTCTTTACTGTAGTCATAATTTTTCCACATAAAGCTAACAAAAGTCAGAATCACAAAACGAAAATAAGCATCTCAATTTTGAATAAACAGATCATACAACAAAATTGAACTACATATCATAAACAAAAGAGACATTTACAAAAACTTCTAATGAGATACAATTAGAACAAGAAAATTCCAACAAACAAAAGGGCATAACAAGAACAAGAACAACAACAAAACTTACCTTCAAAGTACAGATCTTTGGAACTCAGTCAACACAGCCACCTAGATCTCAGACCAAAAATACCCATGAGAAAGCAAAACCAACCCAGTTGATAAAAATACAAACTTCAAATTAAATAGCCAAAAGACTTGATTTTGTAATCTGGGTTGTGTTTTAAAAGGAAAAGGAGTCTAAATCGAAGCTGGGAAAGAGCTTTCCTGCACCACCAAAGGCCACAATAGAAATGACAAGAAAAGGCTTGTGTTGTGTTAGTACCAAAGAGTAAATGGACATATGGAATATTGAAAATATGTTTTGTTTTAGTTGTTGGTGTTGGTGTTGGTGTTGTGAGTTTATTGAGTGGTGGGGATGATTCTAAAGGAAGAAATGAAGAAGAAGAGATGGAGTTATCAGTGGCAGGTGATGGGTTTAGAAGCCTTGCAGTAAAACACAAGCATAATGCAATGCGAGAATTTGTAAGTTTTTATTTTTTTTCCGTTTGTTTTGATTAATTTCCTTTCTTTGAAGACGACTGATTATCAATCATTCACTCAGCTCTCTCTCACTTTTTTGTTTTTTCCTGTAATTTTCTGACAAAATGGAACATAGTTTATCCAGAAAATTTACCAGCCAGATGAATAACAGCACAGCCCCTATATTTTATTACAACTACAAATCAGAACACATTATATTTATGTTTCATATGAGCCACCGCCTTATAGGGTTGGCAAAAAAACATGATCGGGAGAAGGAAAAATCGTCTCATATAAAAATTTCAATTAGAATTTATGATGATTTTTTATTTCAAATAAAAAATCAGGTCAGGATTTGAGATAATTTTTCGTTTCAAATTTTAAATTTTAACTAAAAAATCATGAATTTCGTTTAGAAATCGAGATGATTTTTTCATCCCAATTCAAAAAATTAGTCAAAATTCAGGACAAGATGAGATGAAATGTCTTGATTGTCATCCATACCACCTATAGGGATGGCAATGAGGTGGGGAAAAGATGGGATCAACATCTTTGTACCATTCTTGACATTCTTCTTATATCCACATATCCTTCATGTCCCCTCATAATTATTTGAGGGGAGACTATGAGATCCCCAAATAATTAAATGAGATTCACTAGAGGACCCAAACTCTAAATAACAAAAAATTTATCTAAAAATAAACTAAAGTCATTTAAAATATATTCGTTAAATTAAGTCGACAACATTACAACATATTCTATAAAATTATCTAAAAAAAAATCATCAAAGTTAAATAAATCCATAAATATGGTAGTTGGATGTTGTTGTTATTATTATTATTAAAAAAATACACAGACATAGTGTAGTCAAATTTGAGAGATAACCTGGTGACAATTATTTAAACTTGGTATTATCATTAACAAGATTTAAAGCATTAAATGTTGGGAATCATGGAGTCATGCGTAGTGAAAATTAGAGAGTTAGCTCTACCCATTCCCTATGCCCATAAGATCTTTTTCACTTTAGCATAATTATATGAATATAAATAAAAACACGAAATAAAGTAAATAATAAGAATAAGAAAGTTATGCATTTGCCTCTTAAAACACTAACACAAAGAGGAAGTTTTGTGTTTCTCCCTACTGCCTCCTTGTCTTGAATTTGTATTCGTCTGAGAGTCACCCAAGCGTGTAACTTCTAATGGGATCCACACAGTACCAAATTCTTAATGTGTAGCTCTCTAAGTTGTGATTAATCTTAAAGAGATGGTTTAGGGTTTTAGGTGTTTTGTATTTAAGTTTCTCTCAAGTTAATGAACAACCTAAATACACAATTAAAAGCACAAAAATATGGTTACTTTTGCTCTTAAATATGTAATTTTCAGAACTTTATGACTGAAATTTTATATATTAGTTTAATAAAATAATAGAAAGTAGGATAAGAATTTACTAAAATGTAAGAGATTAAAGATTTTAAAATTTTTCGATGTTGCTATGGAGAATATTTTGGAAGGAAGTTTAAGGACTTGTAAGATACTTCAAAAATTTGAATTTTTAGGCACGAGTATCTTTATATAAAGGTTTAATTAGTTATTTATTTTTTAGGAGAATTAAATAAATGCAAGATTACCAAGTTTTAATATTATAGATTAAGAAAATGACAAGGTGGATTATACATATATAAATTGGCTCAAATGTGGGTTTATGAAGTAAACAAGTTGGCCAATAATGAAATAGGTTATGAGTTTATTTTATTCATAGATTATTCAAGCCCATTTTATTCATAGTTCATGAAATAGATTAAGCAAGTCAAATCATCTTTATCAAATGAATAAAATAATGTTGAGTCATTAAATAAATGAGATTTGGGCTCACTTGGAACTATTAACCAAGCCCATCATGCATGTAAGGGTCGGCCACCTCAAGACTTCTCTAGACATCTCTAGAAAATGCTAGTAAATTGAAGAAACAACACAAGCTTCTCATTATCTTCACCTTGACCGAACGTTAGGAGGGAGAGGAAGAAAAATTTAGAAAAGTTAGGTAAGATTTGAGAAAATGACGAAGAGACATAAGAAGCAAAAGAGAAATTTAAGTTTTTTGAGGTTCCTAATAACACTTAAATAAGGTGAAGATGCAATTAAATATACTTAATAAGTTTTCTTTAAAATTACTTTAAGTTTTACATGTATGAAATAGATAATTATGTATTGGATTTGTTGGGAAAAAAATTTAGGATTACATTTTTATAATTTTTAAATACATAGCGAAAATATATCGAACAATTTATTTTACAATCTCACGTACACAACGATATTTCTTGTGACTGTAGAGTGGTTACTAGAGTTCTTTACTTTTGCTTTACACGTTCTAAATCCCAAAGGCCTTAGATGGTGCCTCAGAGAAAAACATCAGGAGAGAAGTTAATATTACAGTATTTTTGGTAGAATAGTGGAGAGAATATTTCACAGATTAACAACTCTATTTATCTTACGTGAAAGATAGATAAAATTATAATCCTATTTAAAATTTGATTATTGTTGATTTTATCACATATAAAATTATTATATTACAAGACTTATCTTGTAGATTTTTTTTTCTGTAATCAAATATTCTTCTTTTATTTATTTGAGACTTATCTCAACTAATTACTAAAACAAATTTAATAATTATGTGGCATGCTCATGTGGATGTACCACATGTCATACAACATGATTGATGGTAGAAGGATGTTGTATGACTGTGGAGTGTTAAATTTAGTGATTAGAAGTCATGGAAGTTGAAGTTGCCTTGAACCCGAATGAAGAGGTCATGTTTTGTGCTAACTTTAACACGTGTTAACAATTAACACGCGCTCCACTCAATTATTACTTATCTGATAAGCTATACTAGATCGAACATTTCGACCTTCAAACAATCATTATCGAATAATGTCTATTTGAATATATCTGAATAATCAACACTAGATTAATTACTACCCTAGTATTCAATGAGTATACTTCATATCGTGAGACTCC
>NW_027169397.1:20000-22500 GCF_036898095.1 Palaemon carinicauda
TTTTCTGATTATTTTTCTTCTCAAAACCATCCTTACTGTCCTCCCTTCAGTTGAAGTGGCTATCCTGGAGGGTATTTAGCCTTGCATGGTGTATCGGCTCCTCCATGTTGACCAGTTTTCCGACTTTTTACTATAGTCTATGGGTATCATCAATCACTTTGTTTATAATTCTGTACGTATTGTTTTTGTTATAATTCTTGTTAATCTAGTTTTTAAGTATGATGTCTCTTTTTTATTTCTATTTATTCTTATGCTGTCTGGAGACATTGAGCGAAATCCAGGACCAGTACGCCCTAGATATCGTCAAGGTCGTCTTCTGTATTGCAATATTCGTGGTCTTCATGCAAATATCCAAGACCTTACAGTTGCGTCCAGACAGTATGATATTCTTTTGTGCTTAGAAACTTTGGTTTCTAATATGAGGCACTCATCTGAGCTCCTTATAACTGGTTTTAAGAAGCCAATAATGTTGAAACGTGATGCCATCCCTAGGGCCAGGGGAATGGCGGTGTATATTAGGACTGAGTACCCTGCTTCTCATAAGTCCTGCTATCAATGTGGATGTCATGAGATTCAGGTAATAAAAGTTTGTGGCAGGCATAACAACTTTTATTTGTGTTCGATCTACCGGAATCCAGACATGGATAATTCTATCTTCGATTGTCTTCTTACCATTATGGCTAAGATACAAGAAGATGATAGAAAGGCTTCTTTTGTCTTTGTTGGTGATTTTAATGCTCACCATAGGGAGTGGTTAAGTTCTATCTCTCCTACCGATCGCCATGGCTTAAGAGCTTTAGATTTTGCCTCTGAATCAGGGAGCAAATCATAAATGAAGCTACTCACAGGTCTGGTAATTGCTTGGACCTCGTATACTCTGACTCCCCTGGCGTTATAACTAGTAAGGTTGGTTCTCCAGTCGGGACATCTGATCATGCCTTGATTTCATTATTAGTGAAGACTGAGCAGCCTGTCCCTGATATATCATATTCTTGTAAAATTTATATGAAATCCCAAGCAGACTGGAATGGGATTTTACATGATCTTTTGTGCTTGAATTGGTCACAATTATATAATAGTGTAGATCCTGTTGTCCCTTTGAATGAGAATCTAGTCAACATAATTGATAGGCGTATCCCCTCTCGTGTGCTAAGGTACCGAGTGAAGGACAAACCGTGGTTTAATGATGATTGTAGACGTGCTTATTTGGAGAAACAGGAGGCCTATCATCTTTGGAAGGGTAACAGATCAGATTTGACCTGGAACAACTATACTCAGCTTCGAGCTTTTGCTCAGAGAGTTTATGCCTCGACTGAAAAGGAGTACAATTTAACCATAAAAGAAACACTTTCTGGTACAACTCAGGAACATAAATGGTGGTCTACCCTTAAATCTGCACTCTTTGGTGTAGATGCAACAGTTCCTCCTTTACTTAAACCAGATGGATCAGTCACTCACTGCCCAAAGGAAAAGGCCACCCTTTTGGCTGATGTTTTTGACAGTAAACAGAGTAATGAAAAACTTGAACTTCCTCCTTCCTGTTTTCCTGAGGCTAAACTAACTAGTTTAGCTTTTCGATCTCGTGAGATTAAAGCTCTGTTGGTGGAGCTTGATGCTTATGGAGGTGTAGACCCAAATGGTATTTTTCCTTTGTTTTTTATAAAGACAGCAGATTTCTTAGCTCCAAAGTTATCTGTTATTTTGCGCAAGTTAGCAAGAAGAGGAGCCTTTAGCACTAGTTGGAGAATTGGTAATGTTACTCCTCTATGTAAAAGTGTTTGTGGTAGCTCAAGTCCCACTGATTACCGCCCAATTTCCATAACTCCCATATTATCTAAAGTTTTTGAACGTCTTATGGCAAAACGTCTTAATAGGTTTGCTGAAGGTAATCATTTCTTCCCTAGTTTGTAATTTGGTTTTCGTAAAGGCCTTGGAGCATGTGATGCCCTTCTTACAATCTCCAATGCTGTACAGAAATCCCTTGACTGTGGTCGGGAAGTTTGTATGATTGGCCTTGATTTTAGTGCTGCCTTTGACCGTGTTAATCATGAGGCCCTTGTTTTCAAACTGAAACAGTTGGGAGTGGGTGGGTCGTTTCTTAGCATTATTATTGATTTTTTAAGTAATAGATCTCAAAGAGTTGTTGTTGATGGGCACCATAGTGATTATAGGAATGTGATATCCGGTGTTCCACAGGGTAGTGTTCTTGGCCCATTACTTTTCATACTATATACACATGACATGTGGTTTGGCCTAGAAAACAAGCTTGTTGCATATGCAGATGATGCTACTCTCTTTGCATCAATTCCATCCCCTGAATGTAGATCTAGGGTTGGTGAATCCCTTAATAGAGATTTAGCTAGAATTAGTGCATGGTGCAAATTATGGGGTATGAAGTTGAATCCTAAAAAAACTCAAAGTATGATTGTAAGTAGGTCAAGGACGGTGGCTACTCAACATCCGGATCTCAGTATTGATAATGTTTCTTTAAATATGTATG
>NW_027169397.1:27500-30000 GCF_036898095.1 Palaemon carinicauda
CGGGGGCAGGGTTGTTTTTCATTATCAAGTCTCGTGTTTTTCCTGATTGGTAATAAATTATGAGGTTGATTTCAGTATCCTCTGCCGTGGCAAAAACGTTGTTTTTTATTATATTTTTCATAATCTTTTCTTCTTCGTTGTAGTTTACGCTCATAATGCCTTTATAGTAAAGATTTATTTTTGCTGGCGTGTTGGTATCATTAGGGCCTTCATTCTGGTACCATTTCTCGATTTCTTTTTTAATTTGCCGATTAATGTCCTTATTCGTGAAGCCATTATTCACCAGAATTTTAGTAACTCTGTCAAGTTCCTCGTGGGTGCCTCTCCACGAAGAACAGTGAGAAATGGCTCTCCGAATAAAAGCCTTAATGGTGGCAGTTTTATACCGACTAGGGCACTCGCTGTCACCATTCAGACATAGGCCGAGATTCGTTGGTTTTACGTACACCGAGGTGCTAAAACTATCATTGCTTGTTTCTACAAGGACATCAAGGAAGGGGAGACGTCCTTGGAGGCTGTGCTCTAGGGTGAACCTGAGCGAGCTGCATTCCTCGAAAATTCGGCGAAGTTCTTCTATGCTCTCCTGATTGGCCGTTTTTATGAAAGTATCGTCAATGTAGCGTACATAGAGGTCTGGTTTACTGATTTTTCGAAAAACTCTCTCCTCGACTACTCCCATATAAAAATTAGCAAAGAGGACGCCTAAAGGGGACCCCATAGCGACTCCATCTTTCTGAATAAATATATGGCCCTTATGGGTAGTGAAAGGGGCTTTCTTGGTGCATATTTCTAATAGTGCACGGAGAGAGGCCTCGGGGATGTTGAGGGTGGGTGTCGTTGTATCCCTATAAACTCTGTCCATTATGAATTTTATTGTTTCATTCACGGGAACGTTAGTAAATAGGGACTCGACATCCATGGAGGCAATAATTCCGTCACTTGTGGAATTTCTCAGTTTTTCTAGGAATTCTGCTGATGATGTCACACAATATTTATTGGGGATATAGGGTGTGAGTAAGGTGTTCAGTCTCTTAGCAAGCTGGTATGTAGGGGCAGGGCACTGGCTGATAATAGGCCTGAGAGGGTTCCCTTGCTTGTGCGTTTTTACATTTCCGTATAAGTAGCCGAGCCCAAAATCACCTATTTCAGGTGATTTTGGGCTCGGCTACTTATACGGAAATGTAAAAACGCACAAGCAAGGGAACCCTCTCAGGCCTATTATCAGCCAGTGCCCTGCCCCTACATACCAGCTTGCTAAGAGACTGAACACCTTACTCACACCCTATATCCCCAATAAATATTGTGTGACATCATCAGCAGAATTCCTAGAAAAACTGAGAAATTCCACAAGTGACGGAATTATTGCCTCCATGGATGTCGAGTCCCTATTTACTAACGTTCCCGTGAATGAAACAATAAAATTCATAATGGACAGAGTTTATAGGGATACAACGACACCCACCCTCAACATCCCCGAGGCCTCTCTCCGTGCACTATTAGAAATATGCACCAAGAAAGCCCCTTTCACTACCCATAAGGGCCATATATTTATTCAGAAAGATGGAGTCGCTATGGGGTCCCCTTTAGGCGTCCTCTTTGCTAATTTTTATATGGGAGTAGTCGAGGAGAGAGTTTTTCGAAAAATCAGTAAACCAGACCTCTATGTACGCTACATTGACGATACTTTCATAAAAACGGCCAATCAGGAGAGCATAGAAGAACTTCGCCGAATTTTCGAGGAATGCAGCTCGCTCAGGTTCACCCTAGAGCACAGCCTCCAAGGACGTCTCCCCTTCCTTGATGTCCTTGTAGAAACAAGCAATGATAGTTTTAGCACCTCGGTGTACGTAAAACCAACGAATCTCGGCCTATGTCTGAATGGTGACAGCGAGTGCCCTAGTCGGTATAAAACTGCCACCATTAAGGCTTTTATTCGGAGAGCCATTTCTCACTGTTCTTCGTGGAGAGGCACCCACGAGGAACTTGACAGAGTTACTAAAATTCTGGTGAATAATGGCTTCACGAATAAGGACATTAATCGGCAAATTAAAAAAGAAATCGAGAAATGGTACCAGAATGAAGGCCCTAATGATACCAACACGCCAGCAAAAATAAATCTTTACTATAAAGGCATTATGAGCGTAAACTACAACGAAGAAGAAAAGATTATGAAAAATATAATAAAAAACAACGTTTTTGCCACGGCAGAGGATACTGAAATCAACCTCATAATTTATTACCAATCAGGAAAAACACGAGACTTGATAATGAAAAACAACCCTGCCCCCGCCATGCAAGATGACTTGAAAAAGACGAACGTAGTGTACCGATATAAATGCCCCGTCCAGGAATGTCCTGGCACCTACATCGGGATGACGACGATGCGTCTTTCTAAGAGATTATCTTGCCATGTGCAACAGGGTGCAATAAAAATGCATTGCCTCCAAAAACATAATTTCATGACAACAAGGGAGCATATAGTGAAAAATGTAACAATCAT